>NW_028278160.1:191628-383256 GCF_059751315.1 Micrasema longulum | reverse complement strand
TCTGATTGGGACTCTTAAGATAATTTTTTATCAAAGCTTTTTGTGCAATTATTATTTGTTTGATCAATGTGTCATTTGCACACCCCCCTCCAATTATTTCATATTCTAAAACCGATTGACTTATTGCGTAATATATTTTTATAAGTTCTTTTAGACTAATTATATTTCTTATTGCTTTAAAAAAGTAAATTGGTTTTTTCAATTTATTTTTAACAAGTTTGACTTGATTATTTCTTCTTAAATTCCCATCTATATAAATGCTTAAATATTTCATTAAATCTATTCTATCCAACGATTTACAATTACATTAAATGTTTGGAATTTGGTTATTGTTATTACAGCTGTGAATAGTTAAGGAAATATTTGAATTAAATAAAGTTTTATTATTATTTTTTTATTAAATAAAAACCGAGCTTTGAATTGTACGAAATTTAATACAAAACTCACAAAGTTACCAGCCTAGGAAAAACGATAACTCAGCGGGTGAAAAATACAGAAAGGCACAAAATAATTTTTAAAATCACTCTTTGATCATATTAATAAAAACACAACATGTTACAGGTATCTAGAATAAACCAATATTAGGTGCATAAACTAAATCAAAATAGTTATAAAAAATAATACTTAGTTACTCATAGGGTTCGTCGGAGGAGATAAGGCAGGGTGGGTTTAAAAAATATATTTATTGAGAATATTGAAAGCAGAAGAGAAGAATTATGGAATATTATATTATTAATTTCAGCTTTTGATATTTTTTTAAGTTTTTTTCCTAAATCATTAATCAGTTTTTTTCGTAAAATTTCAATTTAATTTTATTATTTGTATTCATGTATATTGTGATTTATGAATTCGAAGAAGTTATAACAAGAAAGCTTTTGTGTTAACTCGTGTGTGGCAAAAAATACAAAGTATTTTACTTATTTTATGTAAAAAAATATTATTCCACAATATAAATACCGAAACAATAAATAATTTACCTTTTGATCAAATTATAATGTGAAGATATATAAGTTTAATATGTTTGTTGACAATGGGGTGGTTATGCAGTTTCTACCCCCTTTTACGTATATAATATAACAAGGGGGATGATCCTTATTCCTGTCAAACATTCTCCTTTGTACAATATTGGGTTCTATGTCGTACTTAGTTTAACATACGAAGTAATAGTATCGAAGGTATTGGAGTGTAATACGCAATTATTGTAATTACATTTTGATAGGTTATGTTGTAAAATGTCTTATGTTTGCATAGCTTTATAAAAAACCAATTAGCAAAAACAAACATGTTCGTTAATACTGAGAATAATTTAAACATTTCTTATTGCATTAATAATTTTAATAACTAAAACACACCTTATTCTTGATCTTAGTGGTAGGGGTCAGTGCTATGCAAGCTCTTGACGTCACTGCGACCTGTGAAGATCTCTTGTGACGGGTCCCCGTGAATAGTTTTCGCCCTCAAAGTTCAGGTCTCAACTGTGTGGAAGGCCAGAGTTTACGTTTTGCTCAATCTCCCCCTCCAAGCCCAGATCCGTGAAGTATCGGGCTATTATACACCATCTTTGTTAAATTGTTAATAACTTGTCATAACAACAATTTGTCAAAACAATAAGCTGTCATAATAATAATTTGTCCTTTATGTTAGTCGTCATAACAATAATTTGTCATAACTTCAAATTATTTTTTTTTTGTTAAAACTGTTATTTGTCATAAAAATAATTTTTCGTAACTGTTAGTCATTGTAACAATAAAATTTGTCGTCATGAAAATTGACGTAAATATTAGTCGTTATGACAATAAATCTTGTTAATAATTCATCGTCATAAGGATGCGTCTCGCTAACTAATAAGCTATTGACATTAATGTTTTTTACATAAACATTTACAATTTTAAAATACAGTAAATAATCAACAGTTTTTTTGCATGTTTTCAAAATTTCTTTCATTGTGCAATGTAATTTATTTTTTATAATTATCATTTCTCCATTCGTACCCGATGGTGCGCAGGGCACCCCATTGGCGTTTCAATCGAGGCGAATTTAGATCCCTTTTTTTATATGTGTTTAGTTAGAGTATTTATTTATAAAATACAACCGCCATTAAAACAAATATTTTGCCTCAATTTTGCGAGAAACTGAACCCAGGACATCTAGAAAGAAAAAAAATAAAAACGCGCAAACACTACATAACAGGGTGAAGTTATCTCCACCCGATTTCATTCATAAGGATTTATCTGAGACTCGTCATGGGTTCAAAAGTACTCTAGCAGGGTTCTGGTTATATTTCACATACAGAACTGTATTCTTCACAGAAACAGACAGCTTATGTACTTACATATTATGCGTAGGTGCATACATACATAAAAAATTAAATATTTTTTACTTCAGCTCAATTGGGCGGGTAGCCGCATCAATTCAGCTCAATAAAGTAATAAATACCCTTAGAGTTATAATACGCCACTTGCTAAAGAGTCACCCATTTTGACAAAAACTATTCTACGATTGTCAACCACGAAATTAACTACAGTTTACAGCGATAGAACGGGCCGTAGGTACTCGGGCCAAGAATAGCAGGGGCACACCGAAACCTTCCGTTAAACGTTTTTTGTTTAACTAAAAACCAAACCAAAAATTTGGAACTGTTTTGTTCTATGAAATAGAGCTTAAGGGCTTCTCTAGAGAATTATTACTACAATCAGCCGTATAACCAGTACAAAGTAGCTAGAAATAAGAATAAAAAATAAGCAAAATTTTAATTTTTTATTTATTTATTAACCTTTACAGATTATTACATTCATTTTACAAAAATAGTATAACATTTTTATTCATCGTGTCGTTGATAATAATATTTTTTACGTCTTTTGAAAACTTTGTCTGAGTCTTTTGTTTAGTTTTTTCTGGTAGTTAAATTGAATAATTTCAGTCCCTGATTTATTAGTCTCGATTGTCCTTGTCTTGTTTTGAAATGTTGTATGTTATATTTAGAAAATACTTAAATTTTAACATTGAGGAGAAAAACAAAAAGGATTTAAAAATATTAAAATTAAAACGTAAAGTACGTAATAAGTATAATAATAGGTAAATATCAAGTTTTTTTTATTAATAGAGGTCTATGAAATACTGTCCAGTAAAAAAAAAAGTACTTTTTAATAGCATAAAAAATACTTTTAAATTTGTAATTTTGAATTCCCGCAAAAACTGTCATTTCATTGGCCACGCCCCTAATACGTGACGATTTATGTTTATTTGCTCCTGGCTATTGAAATTTTTGTAGAACAATATCACAAATCATGACTTCACAACAACCAAGGCCAAACACGTCGTATTTTTCTAGCAAAGTGTTTTTATTAAATTTATTTTTTACATTGATGTATGAAAACATTTCTCCTCAATATCCATATTGATTTTGAAAATACAATTAATTATTCTTAATCCATTTTATATATTTTTAATGGTATTCGTAATATGTGATACTTTCCTATTGTGTACTAAATAATAATTTGAGTTTATCCAAATGTTTGCGGTCGTGGTTTTAGATTTCATCCCTAGGCAGTCATATATTTATTTGAATCAATGTTTCCGATATCAGTAAATGGTTAAATACTAATATTTACTTACAATAATTAAAATGTTTTACCACAAAGTTAATGCTTTGAACAGAAATAAAATATAATAATTTATTTATTCATTAACGGTTCAGTGAAAAAATAATCACAGTTGTGAACAAAGTACAATGGAACACATCATAAAAAAATGGTTTTATTAAACAATAATTAAAATTAAACAAATCAATGATAATTAAATAAAAAACATCACAAAGGTAAAAAAATAACGTAACATCAGTTTACATGCTATTATAACAAAAATAGGAAGAATGGTAAATATTATATAGTGTATAAGTTGGCCACTTTAATAAAAAAATGACGGGACAAAAACCCTGTTAATGCCTAAGTTCCATATCCCCTTCATAAAGAGATTGAAATTTTTCTTCTTCATATATAGTACATGTTTTTGTAAAATTCTAAACATATCTACTTTTACACATCTAGTAAATGTTATCACTGTAACTCTCCAAAAAAGAGACTAACTCTTGTGCTTGGAGAGTGACTCACACTGTTTTAGTTGTTTATTTATAAGAGTTTATATAATTTTAAATACGAGTACATGAAAAAGAATAATAAAAATAAAAACATAGAATATATAAAGAAAAAACATAAAACAATAATACATTCATACTAGTTAAAATTTAATGTTGCTTTTACACAAGTTCAAAAAAATTCTTTAGATTAACTTTAAATTTATTTATTGATATATTATTTTTGATAGTTTTTAGTTCATTGGGAAGATTATTATAATTTTTTACACCTTTGAATACAAAGCTATTTTGACCATGAATTGTATGGAATTTAGGAATTTTTATATTATGTTGGTATCTGAGTGACTTATTCATCTCATATTCTTTTATTTGTTCATTTTTATATATTTGTACAATAGAATTTATTTTATAAATAGTGTCTACTGTGTAAACCTTAAATATTTTATATGGACTTTCCGTATTCAATGTTGAGGGTTTCTTTAAAATTACTTTAATAGTTAATCTTTGTACTATTTTTAGAGGGTTTAATATATTGATACAAATAAGATAAAAATATATATGTCTTAGTGTTAATCGACTTTGATTAACTTATCATTTGTTCATTTATTAAATGCTTCATTTATTTCTCTCATAAATTCGAATGAGGTCCATCTCAAATATGTTTGCAAAATTTATACACCCGTATTTTATTTATGTCGAAATGGTTGGCATTATAATCAAAATTAAATTTTGATGGTAAAAACGGGATCAAAATGTATTTATTGTTTACCGTACGCTTTTGTTTTTCAGAAATGTGAAATTTTGTTTTGAATAAATTTATCGTTGGTTGACACAAGGAAATGAATGAAGCAAAATCAAAAATTAATGTCATTTTACTAAGATACTCATTTTTTATCCATCAATTCATGCTATTAATTTTTTTATTTGATTATAAATTCTTTTACACTTCGTGTCAACCGATTTTTCCCTAATTAAAAATTTTATTAACGCTTTCAGACCCGAAGTTTATTTAAATATACACGAATTTTATAATTTCTTTACTACGTACCTTAGAAAATTAAAAAGCGGCGAGTTTACTATGTGATTATTGGTAAACTTGATTTAAAAATATTGTTTTACTGCATCAGTTGGTATTCGGCATAACATAGTAAAGTTCGTTTCCAGTTTGACAACTGGCTTGTTTGTTTTGGAGCAAATTTCTGTCGTCCTTAAATTATATTTAAGGCAATATTAATGTACAATTTAGAAAAATTGAACTCATTTGATCGAACTAATTTCAAATTTTCTCATTTTATTTGTGTATTTCTCAAATGTTTTTTGGCATTTCTTCAATTGACTTTATTCTTTTGAACATAAAGCAATTCTGGGACATATATATATATATATTTTGATTATTTATATTGCGCCGTTTTTGTGAAAATCACCTCGAGGGCGCTGTACAATAAATAAATATCCCACCACGTCTTGCAGCGACAGAGCAAATGAACGGTTGGGATTCTTGTTCCTCGTCTCCAATTATGATATACAGATTACAGCACGTCTTGCAGCCACAGAGCGCATAGACAATAAGAAATCTTATATCTCATAAACTTAGTTTGTTTATTATCAGTTTAAGACCCAGTTTTTATTGAAATGAGTGTTAAATAATTTATTTTAATTTTTAAATACAAGTACAAAAAAGTTCATACATAATAAAAAAAATATTTTATATCCGCTGAAATAATTTCAGTTCTAAAAGATTTGACACAAGTATCTATCGTATTCTTCCATAAAACTTTTTCTACAAGTTGAGTCAGTCGTTACAATTTTTTTTAATAATGTGTATAAATAAACAATGAATAAAAACAATATTTTGGGTATATCTACATCATTGTAGACAGTTTTTAGATTTTACATCCTAAGGTATGGGTATTTTTTCAGTACGATATAATTACAAAAATTAATGAAAATCAAACATTATATTATTCATATTTAAAGCATTAACTTTGTCTCCAAACATTTTACTAAATGTTATTAAATATTTGTAAATAACCACTTACCGACTTTTCTATGTCTACCGGTCTCGAGACGTACCCATCTCTTCGTCAGGACACCAAGTAAACAAACATGAAAAACCCACTAAACACCTTCACCATAGTTGTTGCACAAAAATATAAACCTAACACGACACGCATTTTAACAAGCACATGCACTGATTAGGACAAACATGAAATACTTTGAAAAAATAATTCTGAGATTTCTAATAATGCTTTACTAACTCAATGGAGAATGTTAAGATTGCGGTGTGAAGTTAGTATAATTGAAATCTGTTTTTGCAAGATTTAGAGTCAATTTTGAATTACGGTATTATTTAGGTAGATAGATTTTTATGTATAGTTTGTTATGGCATCAAGAACTAATTTTCTGTTTTTGGTGAAGATTTTAAAGTTTGCTTCTAATACCCTCATATATTATGATTTATTTTGCACCAGCAGCTCAATCGCAAATAACTATCGACGTGCTTAAAAACATGCCAAGCAATTGAGCGATCACAATGAACAATAATGAACATGCTTAAGTTGTCGCAGTCATAAGTCAACGCGTGTGTAATTTCTAAGTCAACGCTCGTGTCAGTTTGTTTTTTGTTTTCCTCGTAAATAAATATAGTTCATTGGTAAAAAATGGCGTTTATTATAAAAAAATATCCAATATTTTTATATATTTTTTATTTTTATTTATTTAGGAAAAACAACAGTTGTTATATAAAAATACAAAATAAAAAAAATAGTTCATACATCCAGTTAAAGTTTTTCACAAATATATTGAGAGAACATGTTGCACAGTAAAGAGAAAAATAATATATTATCTAAGACATGAGAAAAAAAAAGAGCTCGTAAGATGGTTAAGGGATGAGGAAATAGAGTGGAGGAATGGAGGAGTGGAGGAGAGGGATTTTCATAATATAGTTGACTAATTCAAAATTTTGATATTATAATAAAATAAACATAATTAAAGGAACATAAACTTTTTACACACTGACAAATGTTTCATATATTGCGTTTGCAAAATAGTAAGGAGTATCTAATACAAAAAAGTGAAAATTTAATTACAACTACTATGGCGACAGCTTTTCTTGATATTTGGCTTACCAACCGCCGCCTAAATGCAATAAATAGCATAATAAATCATAAATCAATAAATAAAAAAGGCAGTTTTGGTATATTTTCCATAGTTACACCGGTGAAATTCAAATATGTGATTGCGCAGCAGAATTATACGTCCCGAAACGTAAATATTTTGACATTTAAAATGAGGTGTTCACGGATGTTCCATTGTGATCGCGAATACGATAAACTACCACGGTGAGAAATTGTTATCACGTCGCTTATTAGCACGTCGATAGTTATTTGTGATTGAGCTACAGGACATATTTGTACCGTCAGTGAGCAAAGGGTTAAACGCTATTTCAGGAACTAAGCAATAAACATTTTAATCTTATTGGGAATCAAACCTAAAACCTCAAGCGTGGTAAATAAACGTGCTTAGCACCGACCAAGAGTTGATTAATTTAATTTCATCCCTTAAAAATAGTTTAATACTGTATTTAGAGTAAATTTTATATGTTTTTTTTAATGGTTGAAATTTTGTAATATATTTTTCGTATTATATTAACACTTAATGATTTTTTAAATATTATTTTCTCAAGCAAATTTTGATACATATACACAAGACCTACAAAATATATCACAAATCCTAGGACTCATAATGAAATTTAATCAAAATGTTTCGTCATCATATAAATCTTTATTCAACAAGTATGAAGATTTTTCTCCCCCTTTCAGCAAAGTGGTTTCGTTTTGTCAGACTGATGGGGTGTATTTATCTTGTATAGCCAGTATCGAGAGCTTGTGGCCATCCATCAGTCTCGTCCGCGCTTTTCCCGCGCTCGGTCTTATGTTCGAAATTCGAATTTCGGAATTTTCCGTTGCACATCGAGTTGTTACATTCGGTGGCAAATTTAAATTCAGTGCTTAATATGTGGAAATTTAAATAAAAGGTAAAGAAAAAAAAATCATATAAAATAATGATATTACGAAATTTAATAAAGGCTTGTTAGAATTCGGATAAATGTTAAATTATCGTAAAATTATTGCCGAATAAAATTTAATTACAATTTTGATTTACAATTATAAAATTGGGAATGTCAAAAAGAAAATTAAACGTATCAATAACTCTTTATTTATTGTTTATTGGCTGCATACCTATACTACAATTTCTTGTTTAATTTTCCTTTGTTATTTTTTTAATTTCTGCTGATTTTATGTACGTATATTTTCTTCACTTTTGTACAGGTGATTGTTATTTTGTTTTATTCTAATGGTGTATTTCATTATTTCATACTTTGTTAAAGGCGTAAGCCGTCAAAATAAATAAATGAATAAACATTTTATCGTTATCGTAGAACGACGGCTGCGTCCTTTACGACTGAACTGCACGAAAAAACGAACCAGTTCGACATATATTCGACGTTTTATTGATATTTGACGAAAATCGAGACGATAAAAATTAGTCAGAAAATTGCACTAAGAAATAAACAGGACAATGACATAACATTAAAAAAATATGCTGGCATACACAAATATAATACCAGAAAACAACAACATTACCACATTAAATATGAAAAGACAAACGTTGGGCAGTCAAAAAACTATACAATGGACTTAAACGTTTTTTTAAATAACAAATAAAAAATCAAGAAAGAGCCAAACAGTATCAACAATATTTTGAGTCTATTTTAATTGACCTGGATTCAACCCCCATAGGAATTATTAATATTAACATATTACATAAAAAAGGAAGAGCTTTTTATAGAAAGGAATATAGTTTAGGTATTTACAGGGCTCTTGATCTGTCATTAGCTGGTTCAAGTGACCACTTTACACACGGTGTAATATTCACCATTCTGCGTATTTTTTAATTTTTCTCTCTCAATATCAACAATGATTAATAATAATATGAGGTGACCTCAACGGAGTTGCCCGTGCTAAGGACACTTAACAATATACCATTTTTTATATTTTATCATGTGAATACACAAAGAAAACTATTTGGTTTTGTATATTGTATATATACAGAGTGAAATAACGAAATGTTCAGACAGTTTTAAACACAACGTCTTTATGTTCATATTTAATTTATGAATACCTTTACTATTTATATTATAAATCGCACAATAAAGAACAAAAACATAACATACGTACGTTTGTGGAACAGTTGATTCAATATTGGTTTGGGCTAATGAGATAAATCCATTTTACTTATATCCAGCTCTACCATCCATTTTTTATAGCCCTTTTGAATGTGTTCTCGTTATTAATTGTTTTAATACCTATGTTCCTTAACTTCTTCCATTTGTTGATTTTTATGAAGTGAAAAAGCTGAAAACTTTATTGATGTTAGTGAAATTCTGACCGCATTATTTCAATTATAGAAATTCAAACAGAGGCTGAATGGTAAATGTTACACAGTGTGTAAAGTTCCAACTTAAACCAGCCAATGACAGGTCGTAAGTTCTGTAAATTCCTAGACTTCTATATTCCCTTCAATAGACTGTTCTTCATCTCCGTTGTAATATATTAAAAAGCTTTATTTTCCAGATTTTCAAAAAAACCTAATATATATAACTAACCCAAATATCAAAGGATATTTTTTTGTACTTGTCGAGTTATGAAATAAATTGTGAAAAAAGAATCAACGACTATCTGTTGAAAAAAGTCACATGCGTCGTAGTTCTACGATCATGGGGATTTGTGTATTTAAGCTGTTTATTCTAGTTTTACCTTATTTAAAAAGACATATTTATAGCAGCAAACAAACTTTAAAATAATCATCATAATAGTGATACAAAAATTAATGCGCAGTGTATTATGATAATTTGTATTACATGAACGCAAGATGGTGAGTCTTACTTTTCAGGTGTCAGTCCAGGGACAACAAAATATTACAGTGTAAAAATAAATATTCCTTGTCAACCTTGTCAATAACTCAACCCGAGACCCACAGCTTGGTAGGCTTACGGGCCAACCTTAAGACCACGAGGCGGATATCCATTTAGTATATAGATGAACCAATTTATATGCATAACGTTTTTAAGAAGGCAGTATGGTAGAAATATGAATGTTCAAACATAGGCACAATCGTAAATGCTACCCCGTGTGTAAAGTGACGACTCAAACCAGTCTTGAGTCGTCCATTAACACGAAATAACTAGTTTTAAAAATTCATTTACAAGCGGTGATGTAACATCATGTTACCTCAAGCAAAAGGCAGAATATTTTGAAGTTAAGACTTTTGAAAAAAAGAAAACACAGAAAAAAACTTTTCAATAATTCCTTTTCCGTAACTTATAGATATTTATTTATTTAACACTTTATTTACATATACAATATAAATACATATAAGGGCGGGCATATTGCCTTAAGGCAATTTCTTCCCACCTACCTAAACCGTTCAGTTTGGGAAAATTACAAGTACATGGACAAAAACTGAATCTTAAAATTATATACAAAAATGGAAACAAAAATTAACAAAAAAAAAAACTATTAACACTATAATTTGAAGATAGGAGAGGAGATGGGAAGGAAAGAAAATGGAGAGAACCACTTAAATATTTAGATAGTGACATGAAGTAAATAAAGTTAGCTTATTCCACAGTTGAGCAGCTACAACTGCGAAAGAGGAGGCAAGACAATTAGAGCGGTGAAAGGGTATTTAAGGGGTTTTCTCGTTACTAGAAAGAAGAGATAGTCCGTGTTGGGATAGAGGTTGGAAGAGCTCTCTAAGGTTCTAAATTCACCAACAAGCTACAAAAAGTGGCTTGGTGGGATTTTAGTTTTAGTAAAAATATAACAAGTGATTTTTTTTTTAAATTGTAAAAATGTATAATTATCCTATTAAAAAAAAAAAAAGAAGGTAAACAGCCAAAGTGGGATTATTAAAAATATTGTAAAGATGTGATAGAATGTGAATGTTTTTTCTATGGCTGATACTGAGCCAGTGTAGTTGCGTGCAATATTCGTTTATGAGGTCAAATTTGCGAAGATTAAATATAAAACGTTGCAATCGTTCCAACTTATCCAGCAATTCAGAGTCAACATCTGAATAACATACATCTGCATAGCCAAGAAGTGGAAGAAGTAAGCTCTGGACTAATGTTTTCTTAACATTAATTGGCAAGAAATTCTGTAATCTTTTAAGTGAGTGCAAACTGCTATAAAGTTTACAACTAACGTCGTTAATCTGATCGTGCCGCCCTAAATGCTTATTATGATAATACCCAAGTTTTTTGAGTGAAGTCATGAATGGAATTTCTGTGCCATCTATTTCGATAAAACAGGAGGTGTAGGAAAATTCACTTTTAAATGCATTTTTTACCATCTACTTGTAGAATTTGAGTTTTTGTTGGATTCATGAGAAGTCCATTTATAGCGAAATATATTAAAAATCATGAATACGCCAGTCATATAACTAGCGTGCACACTCGCTTACAGCCACTAACCGACTAATTGAACGAATTTGCTCTTTTTTTTGTTTTTATTTTTATTTGTTTATTTTTTCATACATATATTATTTACATAGAAATATAATTCCAAAAATACGCATTAGAAAAATACACCTTAAAATTTAGCTATTACATGAATTGGAAAAAATGCTCACAAAGACTTCAGCGTCTGAGCGTGGGCCTCTTCTTTTTGAACTATTAAAAAGTTTGTAGCACATACTCGTATATATGGTATGACATGACTATGAAAAGAGAAGAAAAGAAAAATAAAATATAAACCAAATTAACATATGCTGATATTACGAAAATATGATTTATTTGCAGTAAGCATTTTTTTTTTTTTTTAAGAATGTGTTTATGTTTAACTTAACATAAACACCGGCCACAGAACAGCGTATCTGTCTTACTTGTAATAAGTTCTATTCTCATGCGTTTTCTTATAAGGGAAAACATGTTTTTTTAGTATTGGCACCACTTTCATTCGTATAATTATTCTTTGCGTAGCGAGGATAAATATTTTTTGTATTAAAATCCAGCATACGCATACAAATTTTACTTTCCAAATCAGATGTAAAAACGTCAATTTGAAGATTACAAAACATACAACTTCATCAATTAAAAAAATAAGAGAGATATATCATGTCTCGTATCCTACGTAGACTCGTCCACACAAGAGTTAAAGGTTATCAAATGTACATAAAAATATTCAATTGATTTCGTACTGCCACCTGATGCGTAACACTGATCACCTTACCTAATCCACAGGTATCACGAGTGATCGATACGCTGCAATTACAGTATGCACCACTGGCTGTGGATAGAGAAATAGTTATGATGATGGTTTTAAATATAGATTTAATTAATACAACTTAAAAAAAAATACAAATAATTTTATATCACTACGAGTATTGTTTATCGTGTACAACAAGGTCCCTTTGCATACCATACCACATATATGTAGTATGTAAAAAAGGATAAAAATAAAATATTTTCATTATAAATATGGTTCGTTGCATGTTACACTATCTTAATTTTATCAACTTAATATAATACTGTACTTCCAATTAACAATTTGTTCAAATGCGGTTTGCGGTTAGACATTTTTTTTAAAATCAGTTATCACAGCATAGTTTCATTTTTCACATCAATTTTAAATTGTATTACTAAAATATTGTATTTGTTTAACGAGGCAGTTCAGAGCTACGAGACTTTGAATAAAAAATGTTTTCTTGCACACGGTAAAAATTAGAACATTTAATTTTACAACGAAGTTTCTTGAAAATGTATGAAAAAATTGAAAAAATGATTTTCATAAAAACGAACTACTTTGAACAACGTCACTAGTTCTCTGAAATCAACTGATGACTTGGAATAGTGTTGTGATACATTTTCGGTTAGCAGCAAGCCAACTCACCGATCAGGACAAATCACCGTAGATAACTTCAATCTCTAGGCAATGAGTACCAGGACGTTGGTGACTCATTTCACATGAAATTTAGTACATATAGAACGGCTCTTCTTCTTTATTTCATTGGTAATAGTTCTAGGTAACTATTTGTTACTATTGTTAAGAATTGTTTTAAACTTCTTTATTGGTGTTTTATTTTCTTTTTTCGTTTCTTTTCTTGAAATAATTTATAAGTACAAAATATTTCTCTTCATCATTTTTTTTACATCATTATATATTTTTATACATAAAAATATACTATTTACCTAAGTATTAGTTTTAAATAATAATACATATATTTTTTTATGTTTTTCAAAATTGTTTTCTTAGTTTTTTTTTTAACTGGTTCAAAGTATTTCTAATACCAAATTATATTTTTTTTCCGATAATTCTATAACTGGTAATATTTTATTCTTTTATATAGTTTATCTTTTTTAGACTTTCTTAATTTGTTAATAAATTTTTTTTTTAAGGCTCTGTATTACTTATGCTTACATTAATGTATGTTTATTGTAATTGTAACTAATATGTAAAAGGCATAAAGTGCCGTTTATTTTAATAAAATAAAATAACTTTTGACGTCACAGGCGTAACTACAAAATCACCAAACTTTAAAAAATTATAGCGCTGATAATACTTTACATAGAAATATATCTTTGGCTTGGTGTGCTAGTCTATTGAATGTTAAAAAAATATGATAAAACCACTGAACTTCCTCAACG
This sequence comes from Micrasema longulum, assembly GCF_059751315.1. Taxonomy (NCBI): domain Eukaryota; kingdom Metazoa; phylum Arthropoda; class Insecta; order Trichoptera; family Brachycentridae; genus Micrasema; species Micrasema longulum. Next base: position 369,454 of record NW_028278160.1, on the reverse strand, counting down.
TGTGTAGAACTGGGTTTTTTTCCCGTGGTGGCGTTGCGAATGAACGGATCAACACAATGTTCCGGAGGTGCAAGCCTCACTCTACCACAACTTGATTCTCATTTTTCTAGTGCACGGTATTTAAACTGTTAGGATTTGGTCACAACATTGAAATAATTAGGTAAAAAATAAGAAAGAAAATAATTTATTTTTTATAAAAAAAAATAATCGCCTTATGATAGTGTAAACCTTACCTTTCAACTTGGTATAAAGTTACGCCCAGACATAGTGGCAGAATATGAATGAGAATACCAACCTTATTACAGTGGTAGAATAAAAATCGTATTCCCATCTTTATGATACCACTATGCCTAGGCGTAACTTTTTACCAGGTTTATAAGTAAGGCCCTGTAAATAATCACCTTAGTATATTATTGAGGTTGTAGTTTGTTTTTCAAATTAAAAAAATGACTTTTACAGTTTTCATCGATAATTTGTTAGGCTGTGCTATAGATGCTATGGAGACACCATTCAACACAGAAGTAAAAAAAAACTTTTCTGATTGAAATATGCTCAACATTTTTCGCCTCGTAATGCAATGGCAATGTAATCTGAAACATAAGATTGATCATCTTGCCTTTATGTTTTAAGTAATTAAGGACGGCAATTGTAGTATCAAATAGTGCCCTATGCACCACTAGGCGAGGGATAGGGATATTATGATGATGAATGTAATAGTTAGTGAGTTTGAATACCGGTTAAGGGCCAGTTACTTAAACAAGTAAGGATTAAGAAAGTTTAAAATGAAATAATTATTATGTAAATTTTATATTTGAAGCACTAACTTTGTGGTTATATTATTATGTTCTTGTCAAAATGGACGCGTTAATGAATGATTAAAAAAAGGAAAATAAGACAACTTACATTGAACATTTTGATAAATACGCAATAATTTTAAACTATTTTTTTTCTGGTGAAACGGACCCTAAGTAAATTAAAATAAATTGCTACCCTTCGTTTTAATTCTCAAAGCGCCCGCTTAACCACCGACAGTCATGTATTCTAAATTTCAATGCAATAGGGTATTTTCACGTTTTTTTTTTATTTTGCAAAAAAATTGAAAAAAAAATTACGATGGTAACTGTACAGTTTTTATTTTTTTATGTCCACGCGTTAATGTTTCAGAGCGGTTTAAAAACGTATACTTTGAATTGGCGCCAAAACGAACATTCGGATGCCGTATGGGCTTGTGACGTCACGCGTTACGAATTTGACTGACCGTTCAAACAAATTCATACGAATTTGTATAGCCTACGTGTTGTTTTTGTTGTAATTGGTTGTTTTAACTAGTTAACGCGCATAAAATGTCTTTAGTTATAAGATACAAGTACTGTTTAATTCCGATGTGCACAAACACTACAGTGAAGACGCAAAATAAAGCTTTTTTCGCCATTCCTAGTACCTAATGAAAAAATGCAGAAAAAATGGTTTAACGCATTTGAACGTTATGAAACGAGATGTTAAAAAAAACAAACCACTATTCTTTTTTCCGTAGGTCTTGTTCAGTACGAAATACTATATTTTATGGTGTAGACTGTAGACTATAAACATTTACTAACAGTAGGTACTGAAATTAGCACTTATAAAGCTTGACAGGTACTACAATACTAAAATAGTTTATTTTTTTAACGTTATTGTTTATATTTGTATTATATTTCTGTACTTATGTTACTTAGTTTAATTTGTGGAACTGTTGGTTTTCTATATGAATAAAAAATAAAATTACAAAAAAATTGCTGTATGAAAACCTACCTTATTTATTTGTGAAATTTATTGCATTTACAAAATGGCAACTGACCTTGAGATGCTGGACAGTCTTCACACTTGCAGGAATCTATTATTTCCTAGACTTCATCGCAAATCAACGTCACCGAGTACGATTTGGTTCTAACTTTAAGTTCTGCTGGGGTGACTCGACCTTTTACCATTCAAATATCACCCGTCCGTTTTACTTGAATGTAATCTATGGCACTGTCTCCGTAATTTACCCTAGCTGATATATTCAGTAAATCATATTTAATAAAAAAAGGCACTAACACACACTCGAGCAACAGAGATGTTTACAAGAAATGGTATTTTATGGATTATGTTGTGTCAAAGTCACGTTACTTCCCTTTTGCATTAAATGTACGCTAAACAATATATTTATAGTACATGCAAATAATACAACTATTTGAATGAATACATTCTGGAAGCAAACATTATATATTTGCTTACCTTACGGCCTTTACATTTCTATACTCGAACTTAAAAAGTTTGAATTGGATGAGAAAAAAATACCCATCATGATTATATCTATTTTGGGCAAGTTATTGGACTTTCCTTGTAAAAAAACAATTTTAGTCATAATGCTATGGATGTTTATAAATGAAAACAAAAAAAAAACAAAGGAAAAGACGAAATTTAACTAGAAAAAACAAATAAAAAGCGTATCTCAGTATAGGATTTGAGTGAACGTAGGATATATAAGTCACGCGTGACGTCATCAACCCTTTTGGCCAGTTACGGGCCGTTTTATTTCTATCAAACTTTAAATAGGAAATTATAAATGAAAACATTCGTTTCAGATTTTGATAGTTATATGGTTCGAATCGTAAAAATATTCTTTAAATACTGAATACATTAAAAATCATATCCCCAGTTTATGAAAATACCCTATTCAATTTCAATTTTCAATTTCAATGAATTTAGTCATATAGGTATATTTACATCACAAAATAGAGTTTCTTAATTCATACGTATAGAAATGACAAAAATAAAAATTCATTTAAATTCGATGTAAATAAAAATAACACAAGGGTATACATAATATATTGAGAATAATATGTTTGAAAAGTCAGAAAAATTTGTAAGAAAAATTTCAGACACGTAAAAAATGTCAATGTCCAAAGTAATATTGTTCAACATAGAGATAGCCCTTTTAACAGGCATAACCATTGTCAGGCTGATCCTGTATATTGGAATGTGGAACAGTCATAGTGTCCATGCGGCTTGACTGCGCAATCATCTCCCACCCACTATCAAACATATTTCTACAATAGCTCCGTTTAAATCAAGCCCGAAGAAACATCTTCATACTCTTTCTTAATCTCTCCTCTTTTCCTCTCACTTTATTCCTCCTTTCCCATTGAATTTTATTGATATTTCCTATTGATATTAAATATTTTATCTAAACGTATTGCTTGGCCTACGTTTTTTTCCGTTTATTTTTTTTTTCGTGTATTCATTTTGAAGCTAAAATAAAATAAAATAATTTTATTAGTAGGTTGCGAGAAATTGCTATTTCGCAATAAGCCCATCAATGTATTAAAAGTAAAATAATCCATCAATAAAACTCAACCATTTTTTTATGAATGTCGAGAAGTTGAATTTCCTGATTTATAAGGGGTTTCAATAAAATTATAATTCTATTTTACTGAAAAATCTTGTTTCTTTTGACGTCCTGAATTATTTAAAACAGACAAAGAGATCCTTACTCTTCAAAACCCAAGATTCTTTCGAGACACCTTTTCTCAAAACCCAGTATTTTGCTGTTTTGGACCCTGGCGAGGTGCAACAATTCTCACCCATAAAGGAGAATAGGTGTTATGCAGGCGTTATACAGGCGGCATTTGGTTTTCACTGAGTAATATCACTGAGGGCATACATCATACAATTTAGAAACTATTTGTTGGAAATCCTTCTTGCTCCCTATTAAAGAATTGCATCGCTAGCGTAGGTACAACATTCTGTTGACCACAATTTATTAAATCTCTTTCATGCAGTTGTCCACGGATAAATTAAAAAATCAAGATTTAGATTTATGCATTAAAATATTGTTGATTAGCTTATAAAATTCTGTATGCTGCATTTTTGATTTTTTTTTCAAAAAAAATAAATATTTGCGTTATTACGATTTACAGAAAAATTTAAATTTTGGGGCCATTTTCAAGGAGTTGCAAATAACTTACTATTAGAAAATAAGAATTGTGAAGAGTGAAGTTCGAACCGCGGGCCATAGACCCGTGAATTCACAACAGTAGCCACGAGACCACAATCCAACAAATAAAAATAAGACATTTATATAAATGTTCTATTTTTGATCGACACTCGCAAACTCGCGCGCAACTTCGGGTATTTCAAAATAAGTCATATTATTTTTAAATTTCGCTTTAGAAATTCGAAGTTTGAAATAACATAAAAAACACCTTTCCCCCCCCCACCCTTTGTTACTGGTCGGATTAAACTCCTCCGAGCAGATATAGCGTGATGTGCTCTATTGACGGGTTTAATTAAAATGTATCAAAGGGAGTTTTAGCTTTATCAAAAGGAATGGAAAATTACATTTTTTAAATCCGTTTAATATGTCCATGCGGTTGAATGAGCGATGTTCGTTTTTATGTTTTCAATTAGGAAGTTCAGTTCAGTTCAAGATATAAAAAATGATTTTTACGAGGGTGAATCGTCGAAGTTTCTTAAAAATGTATATTTTTTTCTAAATAAATAACTACTTTGAACTACGTCCCTACTTTTTCCAAATCATCCAATGATAAATTGTTGCGATAGATTTTCGGTTTACGGAAACCAATTCGCCAAACAGCAGAACTTACCCAAAAGAGCTTGTGACGTCACGCTAAGTAATTTCGATATATTTTGTTTTTTTGCTTAGTTTGATAGTCTGTTAATAACTTCCACATTGTTTTAAAGAAATTGGGAATGAAAATAATAATGTATGAGTACTTTACAGGTGGGTTGCAGTTTTTTTGAGTAATAACGCCACCACGTATTATTCGTCGTTTTTGATAACGTTTCGGACAGAATTTCAGTGCCCCTGCTGATTTATTAAAATGCTCAAATATTATTTTGCGTTTTTTTAATCCGCATTCCATAAAAAATAATTAAAATATTAGCATTTAAGAAGTCCACCTCGTGGTGTAACGGTCAGGGCATTTGCCTACCACGCAAGAGGTCTTAGTTTCGATTCCCGACATGGTTGACGTGAAATATTTATTTAAAAAAATGTTTTTACACTGGAATATTTCATAATCTTTGGCGTTGGCACCTAAAACGTAAGAATGACAAAAATAATTTTTCGTTTAATGTGATGCATGTTTAAAATGCACCTATTTCCGTTCGATAAATTGTTACTTATTTAGATTGATACGAGTGTCGCAATATTGTTCCGATGGCAATGCATTGTTAAAATATATAAGGTAGATCTAGGTGGTGTGAGTTCCCAATGGATTTATACTCGTAGAGTCCTCGCAAATCATAATTTCCGCTCTGTTTGACAATACGAAACTCATCAAATACAATACTCTCTCAGCCTCGTGGAGAAAAGCAATATTGTTAATTGAGTCACCCATTTCCAAAGTTCATCTTGTCTATCTAGCTTTGTTTTAAGATATTCACAAAAAACGTTTATGTACCTCTGTATTATATATATATACATATTAGGGTGTCCCAGACTATGAGGGCAATTTTTTTTTTACAGATTGAGACACGCATACCCTCTTATTTAGTCCCATTTGACCTTAATAACTGAAATAATAAATATTATTGAAATCGGATAGCGATAACCCGTGCCAACTTGATGTCAAACTTTGAATATAAAAGTTTGTATGGAAACCATAGGGGAATATTTTAACTTAATATTTATTTTTATTTCATTTCATTTTTTTTTTTTTCATTTCATTTTTTTTTGCACCACAACAGGCCAGGAAGCCCAATAACAGTGGTGAATTACATTACAGAACAACCAGGCTTGAGAAAAATCACATTTTTAATTTTTGTGTTCTCACCGGGAATCGAACCCGGATTCTTCCGTGCGTGAGTCAAGCGTCTTGACCACTACACCTCGGAGGCTGCCTTTTTTGTAAATAAAACAATGGTACTTTGATTATGGTATCATATTTATTATATATTATACATATTAATTATTTAAAGGACATTAGTAATTAAAATTTATTTTTAAAGTTTGTTTTTTACAGTCAGGAAATACTTTTCTGTGTTCTTGTACGCAATGTAATAAATATTGTTTTTGTTCCTCGTCCGCTGTGATTAAGCCATGAAAGTCTTGCATCAACTTAACAGCTCTTTTAGCCGTATCATTAACTGCTTTCAGTGACTGCACCTTCATTTAAGCGTGTTGAAACGAAGCATTAACAGGCCACGAAGTAGGACACTCCATGAGAAAACTGTCATCAATTTTGAGTCGCCTGAAAAAGGATCTGCTGTTCATGGAAACAAAGTCATCGATGTTTTTTTCGAAAAGAGGCTCGCTAAGTTCTTCTCTCGATGGAATGTAGCGTTTATTGTGGCCCGATGGATTTTCTTTGGCCAAATTAGCAACTATTTTTACCTTACTTTCTTGGTTAATATCATAGTCAAATAGAGACAAGATAGACACTTCGTCTGCTAAATACCACAAATGCTGGCAAAACTTCTGTAAAGCCGCTTTTGATATGGTTTTGTCGACCATTTCGTATGCCTTCACCTAACTGCCCTAACCTCAAAAAAGATGGTACAATTTGAAATATGGATAAGATGGGTTTTGGAAATGGGTGACTTAATGGTATCATTAGGTTATTAAAAAATGAGAAAATTGAAGAAAAAAAAAACGATGAAACCAGCTTTTGCCTCTTCTCAAGAAAACTTCGCTTATTCTAATTTGATTTATTTCGAATACAAACAGTTGTACAGGTTATAATTTTATGCTAAGGGATTAATAAATAAACATTTAATAATAATAGCAGGGCCTGCCATCCAATTATATGTAAAAACTAATTGTAAAAAAAACGAAGAGATGGTATAAACAATAAAAAAAAATGATTAGAGGTCAAAACAATGTTCTTGACATAAATGAAAATAAAATGAATAAGAACAAAACAAATTTATTCGAATTATAAAACGATCATCGTCATTATTTCATTTATTGCACCGGATGATAAATAGTGCACTACGTTGGCTTAACAATCTATCGCAGCTTATCTTTATATTTTTCGCAACGCAAAGGTCATCATCGTTCCCTTTCCGCACTCAATTGTGCAAAGGGCACTGCATTTGTACGCTAACCGCAGATAATCCACATCATTTTTGTTACAAGAAGGTTATATGATCAGTCTTACGCCTTCGGTGCCAGGATTTTATGACAACCTGTTTAGAAATCAAACCCGAGACCTTTTGCTTGGTAGGCAAATGCGCTGACAATTAGACCACGAGGCGAACGTAAAAGTAATAATAATAAACATAGTAAAAAGTCGTAAGTATTACGCTTCAGGTGGATTGTTAACAGAAATTTACGGATTACAAAATTCAAGGTAGGCATGCGCTGATCTCCGCGCCACAAAGTGGACATATGTAATATGTTACTTTTATCATTGTGGAATTGTCACATTAAGGCAGTAGGGGTGGGTTATGTATTTCTATGGGTTTTTTGGTAAGGGTTGCTCTAATCAAGTTACCGCTGGCGTCCAATTAGTTCCGGTACATTAGGGGTTGGAAAAACCTTTTGTTTGTGACGAGCAGTGGGGGAGGGGTGCAAATTCTCCTTTGATAGTATTTAATAGATAGAAACCGGACACACTAGTTTGAATTTATTTTTTCAAAGTCATATGAGGTTTTCGTGAAAATAAGTAGTCATTGAGGTACAATATTTGTTTGTATAATTAAGTATTCACATAAGGTGATGATATATTATGATTGTTCTTATTCCTTAAATACAGAACGCTTGTTTAGTTATATAATGTCAGTAATTATGTATGTACGTTAATCATTATATTTTTGGAACTTTTACATTATTTTTATATGACTGTTTTTTTTCTTATTTTTTTTATTTAAATTTATTTTATTTACTTTATTTTTATTACTATATATATTTATAAACGTTTTTTTCATTTATTTTATTTGCAACTTTTAGGTGCCTAAAATTTTTTAATTTTTAAATCGCCTTTATTTTGATACCCATAATTACTTTTTCAATAGCTTACATCACTGTGAAAAATTTATATTTACTGTTTTCACAATTTTAGTTAATATTTATTTTTATTTTCAGTATGCAATATTTGTAAAAACTGTTGTTTTTTCTTAAATAAATAAACAAATTGTTAAAATTACTTATATAGCGCTATTTTTTTAATAGATACATAGCCCAATGTCGATGATGTGATATAATGCAATATTAAATCGAATTTGACTTAGAAAAACTTTTCACACTATTCAATAAAAATGTGTTTAAACAGCGAGCTATGGAGCGAGGATGCTGCAGATTAGTCTTACAGATAAAGTAAGAAATACAAAGAACACGTGAAATCAAACATTTAGTTTTTCATTTAGAACATTATTGCGACCTTGAGCATTACCGAAAACACTTAATTGGGTTGAATTAACTAAGCCGTATTAGTTTTATTTCCGTTTTTGAAGCAGTTTTATACACCATTTGACATCGGTGTGGCCATTATATAAAGCAAAGTGTGTTCGCATTAAAAAAAAAAAAAAATATTCAAATTAATCACTCTCTAGTGGGTAGAGAAGATCCAGAATCCACGACTAGAATGTATAGCGTATTTTAGATCATGATGGTTTTTTTTTTTAATCTCTCTGTTGAGATATTCACGTTATTTTTTTATCACAAAATAATAGAATGCTTCACTCTTTAATTAAGTGTTTTAGTTCATGATTAAGTTGGTGAATTTATTTATTCATCGTCTATTTATGAATAAACCTTTAATTGTCATGATATAATTTCAGCAAAAAATCTCAGAAGACAAACTCAAACATTCATAATAAATTAAATGTCATAAATATTAATTCCGAATTAATTCCAGGAAAATCATAATTTTCAGGAACTGAAAAAAGGTACAAGTAAATATAAAAATTAAACAGTCTACAGAATTTTTTTAACGGAATAAAAAAGATTTCGAGACAAATTTTGCCCGCGTACTTTTAATTCTGTATGTACTGCCATTTCAATTTAAAAATGTTAGAAACACGGCATTTTTTAAAATGGAAGCTAACAGTATTATTAAAGCAAAGTTCACAGATATTTTGTACCCTTGTTCCCGTCCAGTGTGCCACAAGTCTAGTACTCTTAGATTTGATTAGATCAATATAAAAGAATTGATTCAATATAAGTTCATCTTCTTTTGCATATATAATTCATCTGTACGTGTGATATCACTGAACTTCTCCTAAAGGGCTTAACCGATTTACGTGCGGTTTTCCGAGAAATATAGATCTTTGCACTGTGCGTGTTCGTAGATATTAAAATCTTCAATCTAATATGTAAAAAATAAGTAAGGAGGATAAATGTTTTATTCATCGTTCTACCAGGGTTGCATTCGAGGAGGAATGCATTTACAAATAAATGGAAAGATGTTAGTTTTTTGTGTTTAAAAAAAGTTTGTTTTTGAATGTTTACAAACACCATGTGTTTTTTGTGGATATCAATCAGATTCTTTCCTTAAATTCCTTATAATTTCTACCCATTTATTTATTTTAACCGGATTTTTAGAAATAGTAAAATAATATTAAATTCACTGCATTTTTGCCTACATAAGTACACCCCTTTCTTGGTTAGAAGACCGGAGTTTGATGTTGATGTTGATGATGCGAAAAGAATGCCATATTTCTTATTTATGGCAGTCGTGACGAATTGTAAAAAATTATGGATAAATATCATATTCGAGTGCCATTATGAACTCCGTATGAGGTAGGTAATGAACTTTTTAGTTATAGCAGTTTGACACAACTAAACCACTGGGTTGTAAAATTATTAGTGTATTTTTATGAAATGAATTCATTTTTAAACATGATGCTTATGATTATTGGCCCAATGAATGTTTTTTTTTCATTTAAAACTAAAAAACATATTTTTAGAATTAACTTTATATAGGCAATAACTATTTCGAAATACATTAGTTCCAATTTGAATTCCAAAATAATTAATTTGCCCAATAAACGGTGAGGTCTCAGGAATATTTCAGCCCCCTCCTTATGTGTGAAGTAAGGGTTAAAAGTGCGATTAACTTGTTACTTAACTCCATTCCAAATATTTGATTTGATTTATGATCAAAGATAGAGTAGACCAAATGATTTTAAGTGGTGTGGATCATATTTGAAAATCTGATTGAAATTTTTATAAATGAAAGAATTGTTGTATGTAGTTGGCGGGCTTATTATTAGATGGCCATTTCTACCGACCAACAAATAAATTAATTTTGATAAAATAATTGACGTATTTTTCATATTTTTAATACGTACCCACGTAAAAAAAAGCAAATAAAATAGATACTGAAATGCAACTAGCTATATGTGTATATAAAAACATGTTTTTTAAAGTGAAGTTGAGTTTTTAATATTTACCCAAATAGTTTAAATTTCTCATACTTAAAGTCATAAATAACTTGAGCCCAAAAAACGGAATTAAGTTGTGTAGAGTAGGATTTAGATTATTTTATAAACATAAACGGCAAATCTGCCTTTTACAAACATTTATAATATTAACATATTTGGCTTAATATATTTTTTTATTTTTTTAAACATGAATTACCTTATACCCAAGATTTATATTTAAAAAAAATCAAACCAAAAATTATACAAGATTTATATTTAAAAAATTAACCTTAAAATTATACAGCATATTCAGTAGAAAGTTTAAATAATAAAACATTCTACAGTAAAACAACAAGAAAATCATAAGTACTGTTTCACACAACTAGGCAAAGTGAACAAAAAACTGTATTTACATATATTATGAAATGCATGAATAAATAAATATAATTACTATTCACCATCTTTGAAAAAGTTCAAAAGGTTTGTTCTATAGGAACAATACCCAACACTAAATTTATCAGAAACGTGAGAATAACTATTTCCGAGTTCATGAAGTCTATTTAATACGGCATTACAAGTATACACTGTCCGTGAATTGTTGCTACAAAACGGTGGCCTACAATTTAAACCTTAAACCTGCACCAAAACTCGGTTCTGTATAAAATCAAACCAATAATATAAAATATAAAACTTACAAAAAATGACTTAATGATTTATTTGGTTAGTTCATTACATCTTAAAAACAAATCTTCTTATTGTTGTATAAAAAAATAAAAACCACGGTTAATATCAAAAATTTTCCAGAACATTGGAAATAATAAATGAAGAGCTTTGTCTTCCCATCGTTTCTTTAATTATCGAACATTATAAGATTGAAAATAGAAAATACACCCTATTTTATTAACCAGAAATAATTTGATATCGCTTCCCAAGGGTTGAGGTTTTTTGAGAAAGGAATGTTTGATGATGCGAAATATCTTTTTTAACATTGAATTTATAGCTGGAGGCAATTATGGGTTTTAAAACCTATTCTGGGGTTTGAGAGGCGAAGTTTGATACCAATAACAAGAGATTGAATTAACAAACACAAATTGTAGCAAAAATAATTAAGTGGTAATGATTTGCTGTGAAGTTCTATGTAAAATCAGAATTTGCGATTAATTTTGAAATTGTATATTATTTAACATAGATCATATCGATGAAGATCACTATTGGTATAAATACATAAATATGTATGTACATTTTGTGTGGCTTTGGTAGGATTATTTTGAGTGACAGGTTATTCTTTGTAACGTTTTTCTCTCTCTCTCTCTTCAACCCGTGCCTTTTGTCTGAGGATGGTGACCACGCCTGACTCCAGGCGAGGTTCACCTGTGAACTGTCTCTTTCCATCTGGAACTGTCTTGTGGTGTTCTGTAGGCATTTGTCAGTGATAATCCTGATAATTCAGTGACAGAGCCACTCCATCTTGTCGGTTGACGTCCACGCGACCTTGTCCCTTCGACACTTCTCAGGAGGATAGTTTTCTTCAAACTATCAGAGTTCCCCCGAAAATATCTCCAAAGAACTCGGGGATTATTTCCTCACACATGGATGTTAGTATTTCTCCTCTGACTAGTTCCTGAGGTATTTATATGTTTGTACATCTGGCTGTCCACGGAATCCGCAGTATTCGCCTCAAACACGATATTTCGAAAGATTCTTTTCAGATTCTGTCTCACCATCCACATCGTACATGAATACTGGGAAAACCAAGGCTTTTACCAGTCTATTTACAGTGTTAATGGTTAAACTGCGATTCTGCCAAATCTTCACCAGCCGACTCATAGCACTTTCGGCAATACCAACACGTCTATGTATTTCACCTTCACACCCACCACCATCGCTGATGAGAGAACCTAGATATATAAAATGGTTGACTCTTTCAAAGTTATGTAACAAAGATAATGGTGCTACTTTATTATCTTAATCTATGATCATTAACTTAATTTTGTTCATATTCATTGAGAGTCCCAGGTCGGAACTAGCAGCATTTATTCGGAATTTTGATTACTCCAAACAACAGAAATAAATTTTGATGCCCGAAGGGGCTATATTTCTTGATGTCCGAGATCCTGAAGGGCCGATAAAACGAAATCTGGAGGGCTGAATTTTTTATCATGTAACAGTCGGCGATAGCCTGCTAGTGTATCAATAACAGTTAAAGTTGCTATATCATTAAATGATTATTTTTTAATTAAAACCCATTTTTATTTTTTCTTCTTTATGTTTTTTCATTATTTTTATAATATGATACTTTATAAATAAACTTAATATTTTCTTATCTTTTCAATTTAAAATACACAACTAGTAAATTTGTAGGTACCTACTACCTACTCTATTTTATCAAATATTTACAAACATTCTACGAGTATATAACAATTTTGAATTGGGTTGTAGTCGGGGTTTGCACCCCGCTCCATCCTTATTTGGTTCCGATTTTCTAATAGCGAGTTACTTACAACTCCTTGAAAATGTCCCCCAATATTGAAAGAACACAAATATCTGCTTTTTAAAAAAAATGTTTAATGAAAACAATTCCATTTTACGTTTTGGAAATAACGTTATTTTACATTCTTCTATATACAAATTTTAATAAAAAAAAACATTTTCATGCATTTCAGTCATCGCTTTATATTGTAAAAAAAATATTTATATAGTGGTTGTAGTTCTATATAATTCTCACGGACTCACATATAAATATTAAGATATATCGTAAGAACGCAAATACTCGTTTATTTACATATAAATACGTACCATACATATATAAAACAACAGGTTTTTAAATTAAAAAAATACTTCTTTGGGGATATATAAAACCTTTTCATAAATTTTCCATCCCTTCGTAATGTTTTCTAGGAAATATTTTTTATGGGTCTAAGATATTTTATTTTCTAGAAGTGGGGATCGGAGATGATTTGAAAGGTTCTGTTTTTCACTTCCGTGAAAGGGTAGTTTAAGGTTGATCTAGGGGTCAATGGAGCACCTTTTAATCGTGGACAGCATTTAAACTACTCTGAGCCAATGTGAAAATCACTTGGCCTGTACAAAATATATTGCTTTAAGAGTTTTAAAAAAAATGTTAGGTGAATAATTTAAAAGCTATGCCATCGATATTTTACACGTTTGGACTAAAAAAAATAATACTAATTATTGATTATATGACATTTCAAATGCGGTGGAGATTCAATTAAGGAGGAATATATGAAAAAACAGGCATTAATTGTCACATTCCTGTTATTCGTCGATTTGAGATGAATCCTAATTTACTTTATATTATTATTTATTTATTTACTTTAAAGAAACAAACAGTCAACAATAATATCATAACATTTAAAAAAAAATACGGTTTAAAGACAGACCAGCGAAGTTTCTAAATAAAAATCATACATATTATTAAATTGTGTTACAACAAACGGATGTGTTTATGTGTATTTGTATGAGAGTAAGTGTAGATGTGTGTTTATGTGTATTAGTGTGGGAATAAGTGTTCAGGTATGTGTAAGTGTGAGCATCATTAAACAGTAAGTGGGGTTGTATCGCAGCCAGAAATAATAAGTCTTAATTTATTTTTATATAAATTGAGGGGCATGTAAAATATATCAATAGATGAAAAAAAAGCATTATGGTTAGAGCAAGAATATTAGTTATAATTTACATAGTCATAATTTACTATTATTGTTTATTGTATATTAAATAAATATACAAAATAAAATCAATGCACTTAATATTCAGTGGTTTCTTTAAATTTTTTTTATTAGTTAATAGACTATCAAACTAACCCAAAATAGAATAAATAAATTGTGTCTTATTATCAGCGCTGTGATTTTTTTTATAGTTTTGTAGTTTTGAAAATACTCCGCCAAGTCATAAGTTCTAGCCTGTAAGTTCTGTCGATTAGTGAGTTGGGTTCCCGAAAACTGGAAATCTATTACAACTCTCTATCATTGGTTTATTCGGAAGAACTTGTGACGTAGCTCAAAGCAGTTTATTTTTATTTATTTTTTTCGTACAGTTTCGAGATGCTTCACTAAACATTTTTTGTCATATCCAATTTCCCGTTGCACTACATTTCTTTATTGACGGTCGTAAAATGTTATACATACTTCCATATTCAATGTAAATCAGTATATTTCGATGAATGGCAAAGTTGTTTCATGTCGGAGCTAGAGCCGTCCAAAAACCCAAAAAAATGCTCAGTTTTATCTGCCGTCTTGGGGCGTACGGTATACAAACCCTATCCTCTTTACAAAAACTTATTAAATGTTTGAACGCACTGTATATCTAATATACACGGTGATTCAGGGCCAGACCGCAAAAATTCAAAGGAACATTCCTCATGTTGAACTTTAAGATAATAAACTTTTTCCAGAAATTCATTTTTTTAAATGATTTTTTTTTGTGATCTGAAAATGTAGTTAATCCTTAATTTGTCAAACAAGTATCCCTTCCACAAACCCCTACCCCTCCCCTACACAGCCGCTTTCCTTGTCCGCGTCTGGTGCGTATCGCTCCGGTGGTCGAATGCGTTATTTATCTGAATTATTTTTGTAGGGGAGGGGTAGTGGTTTGTAGGTGTTAATATATTTATTGATTTATTTGACACTTTATTTACATATACATAATAAAACAAAGATTATGAGTCCAGCAGGACGAGACATTTTCAATAACGATAGTAAAATTGAAGTGGTTGATGAATATATTTATCTAGGACGCAAAGTCAAACTTGATAAAGATAACCAGATAGCGGAGTTACTAAAATAATTAGGGCTAAGTTTGGCTGCTTTCGGCAAACTTAAATACATTTTTGAAAATACACAACTCCCTATATGCTTGAAAAGATAAGTATATGAATCGTGCATATTGCCGATGACAACATACGGACTAGAAACCATGTCTATAACACAAAAAAGGAGCCAGAAAGTAAAATGCACGCAACGATCCATGGAAAGACAGATGGTCGGTGTTTGTCTAAGAGACAAAATAAGAAATGAAGAAATAAGGCGCTGAACCGGAGTCATGGATTTTTATTATTATTATGGATAACTTATATAGCGTCATTTTAGTAATAAAATACCTCAAGGGCGCTTTACATAGTGATTCTATTGTTAAATTAATTTAATTGAAGCTTTTGAATTTGTAATTAAATTAAAACAATTTATTTTGTTATCACGTGCTACGGATTTATTCAAATGATTTAGAGAACAAGTGGGTTTTAAGTTTTTTCCAAAACATCACTTCACTTTCACAGCCTCGCATCTCTGCTGGGAGAGCATTCCATGCCATAGGGCCTGCGACCGCAAATGCGCGTTCACTAAATTTAGTGCGCAGTTTGCGTAGAGGTATAATAACTTTTCCTCTCGCCGTAGACGTAGCTGATCTAAGCCGGAGATGCCTGTCAGCTAGTTCATCTGGAATGCATAGTTTCCTTAGATATTCCGGAGCAGAGTTGTGCAGTGACTTATACATAAGCCAACACAGTTTGTATTAGACCCTCTGTGGAAAACGTAGCCAGTGTAGTTCCCGAAGTAGCGGAGTGATATGACTGAACTTAGAGATTCCGAAAATAAGTCTCGCTGCGGCATTCAATACAGATTGTAGGCGAGTCATTTTGTTCATTGGTAGACCTGCATAGATACCATTACAATAATCGACTCTAGACACTACAAACGCATTTATTAATTGACGGGCGGCATCAACCGGCAAATTTTTGCGTATGCATTTAATTTGTCTCAGCTGGTAGAAGCATGAACTTATCGTTCTACTCGCTCGACACTCGACGCTCAAATGAGCGTCAAGAGATAGGTCAGAATTGAGTAAAACTCCCAGTAGTTTAACAGTGGGTAAAGCGGTACTCCCTACATTGGGTAAAGCCGTATCCTGGATCAAATTCTGTCGTCTAGCTTAAGCCACCCACAGTTGTTAAGTTTTTGATGGGTTTTATGTTAGTCTGTTTTCAGCCATCTACATTCCTATTTTCTTGATGCATCCATCAATTAAATTGACAAGCACACTTCTCTCGCCTGGTTTGCAATAAAAATAAATCTGCGTATCATCTGCATAGCAGTGCGACCACAATCCACATTCTTTGATAATGTTCTCTATATCTTTAGTGTAAAGGAGATAGAGAAGTGGTCCGAGTACTGACCCTTGAGGCACTCCTGTAGACACCCGAAAGTTGGTTGAGCTTTTACCCTGGAACACGACTGCATATTCTCTTTTATTAAGATATGAACTGAACCACATATGTGCCTGATCACGGATACCATAAGTTTTCTCCAGACGTTCAAGCAAAATATTATGGTTTACAGTATCAAATGCAGCATTCATGTCCCGAAGAGCCATCAACACCAGATTACCAGAGTCCACCGCCGTTATAATGTCAGACAGTACTCTTATCACTCCCGTCTCCGTGGAATGAAAACGTCGGTATGCCGATTGCCTTACCGAAAATAAAGAATTCCGCTCGATATAGTTAACGAGCCTATGAGAAACTAATCATGGATCGTGCAGCGAAATTGAAATAGCAGTGGGCAGGACACTTGGCGAGGCAAAATGATGGCAGGTGGACACCCAGAATAATAAAGTGGAGACCGTGGGCAAACAAAAGAAGTGTTGGAAGGCCACAGAAAAGATGGGTCGACGACATTGCCTCTATTTCCGGTAAAACGTGGATGATGAAAGAGGGTGATAGGAAGGAATGGAGACGTTTGGAAGAGGCCTTTATCCAGCAGTGGAGAGAATAAGGCTGCAGAAGAAGAAGAAGATACATATACGATACATAAAAGGGCGGGCATATTGCCTTAAGGCAATTTCTACCTATCCAAACCGTTCAGTTTGAGAAAATTATAAATACATAGACATATTGAATATTACAATCCTTTTCATAGGTCTTACCATGTTAGACCCATGAAAAGGTTCTCCATTAGCCTAGGACTCTATCTCACTATTTTTCAAACGGAACTTTTTGTCATCTATGCCTGCGCACATGAAAATTTGCGCAGACAATACAAAAACAAAAGAATTTATATTCTCTCAGACAGTCCGTACAGCCATTTTTGTCAGCGCTTAGTGTATTTTGACAGCTACGTGGTTCTCGTTTCAATTGTCACCACAACTCGTCGACCACAACTCGTGACGTCACAGGGGGATTAATTTAAAAATTAAAAAATAACCATAGCGATGATAAAACGACATAAAAAAAGAATTTATATTTGGTAGATTATCAAGAAATAGATTTTTTTAAAACCATTTAACTTCCTCATTAAAACGATTTCGCCCATCTGGATTTTTCAGAATTGTTTCCCTACTCCTGTATTTTATAAAAGAGACGCTACCATGGCAATAGAAAGCCTCCAAATTAATTCTCCAGTTGCTAAGAAACTGTTTAAATTTGAATTTTCTCTTTTCTGGAATTCCCAGAAACGCTATTCATTAAGAGGATTCGATTACACACTTGAACATTTTAACGAGAAAATTATTTGGTAACGTAATTTGCAATGCTGAAATGTATGGCCTATTTTACACCGCACGGCTCGTATTCTTCCGCTATAAGCATAATGGCAGCTATTTTCAAAAGTCGTGTTATAAGATTCGACGCTTTTTAGTATTTATCAGAAAAATAACTTTAGCTTAAGAACTGTAAGTACGAGGGTCATTCAAAAACTAATGTAATTTGGAAACTTTTGGACACAGTGCGATGTATGTAAACTTGGTTCTACGCGCCTTCCGGTATTTTATAATTCTATGCCTACAGGATAGGGTTAGGTGATATTTTTATTATTAGTAATCAAGTAAAACGTTTTATACGTTTTTTCTGTTTACTCTCGTCATTTTCACTCATCATTTTCTTTTTAATTTAGATAAGTTAACTATGTTCATTACCATATTTTGAGTTTGTCAAAATATTTGTAGACTAAATGTCACCCCCTTGGAAGTCACAAAGATAAACAAATTACAACAGGGATCGAGTACATTTTAGAGAAGGGAATATGGAAGTATAGTCATTTACAGAGCTTATGACCTGTCATGGGCTGAGCGTTGCCTAGTATGTGAAATAATCTAATCAGGTGAATCTCTTCACAACAATAAAGGTTTCAGCTCTTTAACTTCACCAAAAACAACGAATGGAAGAATTGAAAAAATATGGATGTTCAAACATAGGAAAGGTGTAAGGTGGCCACTTAAACCAGCCCATGACAGGCCTATTTGGATTCGTCTTGACGCGACGTTTCGGCTATCGTTAGAGGAGCCATTTTCGGAGTGTACATTTTATTTTAAATTTAAATAAAGGCTACTGGAGGAATACAACAGATATTAAATAAAAAGGCGTTTTAATCTGAAAATGAATGTAATAAAACAATAAACAGTAAACGAAAAGTTCACCAATATGACAGGACAGTACTATCAAATCTATTTACGTTTTAATGACCTCGGAAAGGAAATGCAACCAAGGTTTTTCAGAACCATTTTTGAATATTTTAATTTTAAAACTGAAGTTGCATAATGTTTGTAAAGCTAGTTTCATAAAAGCTTTCAACGGGAACTAAAAGCTTTTTATTGGCCATGCAGGAGAATACCGTGAATATTTAATTTCCTCATAAACTTCGAAACTTTTGAAATTAAACTGTAAATTATTATTCAATTGGGTCAGAACAGTGTGCATTAAAATCACCAAGTTATCATTTATTATTTCTACCATCAATATAATTTCAGCGTTTGTAATATTATATTAATTAGCGGTTCGATGGTATAATTAATTAGATATAAATATAAAACATATTAATCATGCAAATCAATGGAAACTGAACGAAGATAACAAATTACAACAGGGATAGAGTACATTTCAAAAAAGGGAAAATGAAGGTTTAGGTATTTACAGGGCCTGTCATGGAATGGTTTAAGTGGCCACTTTACACACTGTGTTACTTTCACAATTTTACCCGTTTGAACATCAATATTTCTTCAATTCCTCCATCTGTTGATTTTAGTGAAGTTAAAAAGCTGAAACCTTTTTTGTTGTAAAGAGATTAATCTGATTGGATTATTTCACATAACAGGCAACGCCCAACCCATGACAGGTCATAAGCCCTCTTAATGCCTAGACTTCCATATTCCCTTCTTTGAAATGTACTCCATCCCTGTTGTAATTTGTTGATTTTAATAACTTCCTAGGGTTCACTAACATTCAGCCTTGTATTTACAAACATTTGGACAAACTCAAAATATGGTAACTTACAAAGATAACTTATCTAAATTAGCAAGAAAATAGTGAGTGAAAATGACGGGGGTAAACAGAAAAAACGTACTATCTTTAGTTTAATTCTTATAGCGATAAATACATAAACATTATAAAACAGGAGTTATACAAATACAAAAATAATATTGTAACTAGGCGGCTACCTACACGGTTAAATTTCGAAACACCACGCAATTTCTTATCTCGGCTACGCTATGTAAAATGAAAAAAAATATTTAAATTAATAATTTCATCACGTCATGAAGTCGCCCCTGGGTAGCGCCTGCTAACGTTTTTATTTTCAGTAAACGTATTGACGTTTACTGAAAATAAAAATATTACCTTACCTAACTTAATAACGTAGGCATAGAATTATAATATACAGGGCCGTATTATCTCGTGTAT
Source organism: Micrasema longulum (assembly GCF_059751315.1). Classification (NCBI taxonomy): domain Eukaryota; kingdom Metazoa; phylum Arthropoda; class Insecta; order Trichoptera; family Brachycentridae; genus Micrasema; species Micrasema longulum. The sequence continues at coordinate 349,422 of NW_028278160.1, read as the reverse complement.
TTACATATAAAATACACGAAAATATCTGTTTTCTCGTGCCGCGAGAGTGGTTCAGAATAGCACCCCAGAAGGCGCGTAGAACCCAGTTTACATACATCGCACTGTGCCCTAAAGTTTCCAAATTACGTCCCCCCCTCTCCTGGATGACATCACGCTTGCGTGCATGGGTCATTAGCCACGTAATGTTGCTAGACCGCGAACAATATATTATCATAACACAATTATAAGTTAGTTTTGTATTAGGTTTTACCACAAAAAATATTTTACTGACTAAACAATAAAAAACCCTATACTTTTATAAGGCAAACGTAAAAAAAATCGAATAATTATTTAGTATCTTGGTAAAACTAATACAGTTTAATATTATACTAACGCTTATAAATAGAAAGCTGAGTACAAAATTCGACTACCCTGGCAATACTTACAAAATGTCCATCTTGTTTTAAATCACAATCTGACAGACGGGAAAATAATCGAATTCTCAAATAACGATATTATTTGCGTTCGCTACTTACCCATGAAATGTGATCCCAGCCTATTCCCATTTAATCCCAGCAGTATTTTCAAATTTTATAAATTTCAAATTAACAAGCTGTAGACATCAATGATTGTGACGCTGTAATTCGATCCGAAACATCAGTAAATTGTACAAACGATATAACCCAGAAAAAGTTATAAGCATTTGGACATACTCAAAACATTGTTGAAATCAGAGTTCATTTGACGCCATAAATTGGCTGAATAATTACTCTCCTGTAATGTTACGATTTACGACATTGGCCCTTTAAGATCCAAGTCACAGAAATGTTCCTTAATATCTGTGTATCTATTGAAATATTTACATCTTGATATTTCTTTGATAGAAACTTTGAGTATGTATGCTGGAAGCGATTGTAAAGGAAGAAGATATTAGAATATTAATCGTAATATTAAAATCTTGTAAAGTGCTTTTTACGGATGAACAGATTTGAATTTTTTGCCATATTACAATGTAATGCGCCAAAGGATTTTTTTTACAAAGGAAAGCGTATTGTATTTTCTTCTTAATTTTCTTCATACATTATGAAGTACTTACTGGGTCCCTGGTAGCGATACAGTCTCTTTGCACCAAACTTTATGGAATATAATGATGTTTGAATTTAAATTCCGAATATTACACTTGTTACCTTCGGAGCACGCGTGTCGTATACTTGATATTTTATTATATGGATATTTTACTCAAATAAGACGTGACACTTGAAAGTTCTTAACTTTCTTCTACTCTGTTAAGATCTGTTGATCTGTAATTGGCCATAGGGCGATTCCCGAGACGACAAGTTCCAGCTGTCCTTCCATGTCCTTGGTGGTTTTCCGGGCAGGCGGCGCGGCGCGGCGACCAGCTAAGATTTCGTGGGCCACGGTGTGAGGGATTCGGGAGCTATCCATGCCATTGACGCGATCTCTCCAGAATCTTCTCCTTGTTCTGATCCACCAAACTACGTCTTGGGTATTGCGAGTCTATCGCGGCTTCTATTCCTTAGGGCGATTGAGATTCATTTGACTTTTATTTCTCCTGCAAGGCAACGCGGTAACGCAACGCCTTAATACATTTATCAATTTGTATACATCTTTTTATACCTGTTAGTTTAATATAAAAAAATCACTGTGTTTCAGTTGCAATTTTACTCTTGATAACTCGCTGGGGAGTAAAATCCAGAATTGTCTACAAACATTTGAACTTTATGGAATTTTAATATATTTCGGTATAATTTGAAAATTTTGACGTAAATAACTAGTTTTTTTGAGTTTACAATAAACATTTACGTCTGAAGAATACAACGTTGTGTGTTAGGAATAATAAAGAAGACGTCAATGTCAGATCAAAGGTTCAGTTTGTCAAAAACAGACAGTTCTTACAAAATAATTAGGGATCATAAATGTTTTGTCATTTAGCAAAAGTTTCTCTTCTAAACGAATAGACAATACACAAACATCAGAGCTCTTTTTAATAAAAAAATAAGACTTCGTGGATTAGTTATAGGCTGTTTAACGAATCAATCATAAAATTTGGTGTACTGATACATTATTTTCTTGTACTCAGTTACTCCCATGTATAACTTTTGAACGATCGCATTAAAATCTAAATTAGGTAGGTACGCAAAAAAAATACTGAAGGAAATTTATTCAAAATCGTCAATAAAATTACGTAGTTTTTATGCATAAATATAAATTAAATGTATTTTAAAAAAACAGTAAGAACAAAGAATTAAAATCAATATAAAAAGTATCAGTAAATTGAATCATATCATGTTTAATAACAATAATAAAACAATTTTGTTTTCCACCAGTTATTTTCTTATTATTTACCACACAAGCCTATTTATCAATGTATAATTGGCCAAATACTCTTATATTACTTTATTTAAGCAGTGACTACTAAATATCAAATCTAAACATGTGGAGCTAATTAAGGCAAGCCTTTTTGTCATGTTGTTCTTGTGAAGATGAAATAGTAGGAATAGGATTCATTAGTAAATTGAACGGTTATAAAAAAGCTTGTTTAGCTTTGAAACAGGTGGGTAAAAAAATAAAAAAAGAATAATTATTATTATTACAATAAATAACCACAAACGTAAATTTTAACTTAATATTTGTATCTTTTAAAAGTACCCCTTAACAAAGTATTACTGGGTAAATAAAAGAGTTTATATAATGTTTTTTTCATAAAAATATATAACTAAGAAGAACCATAATAATGTATGTATTTAAACTATTTAAATTGACATTAAATTAACTCTTGTCTGTACTCGGGCGGATTATGAATACAGTTCTGTATGTGAATTATAACCTAAACCCTGGACTAGTGCTTTTGACTCTATAGCTACTCTCAGGTAAAAATCCTGAAAAAAGAAATGGAGTAGAGTAAAGTCGGGTTTGTAGTGAGTGTATTCGCTGGCGCGTCCAGGGTTCAAATCCTAATAGAGTACATATGCAATATTTGTTTATTAAGTTATTTTACACTTGAATATTCTACTGTCCTTGGACTGACACCTGAAGCGTTAGCCGATCACCTAATATATGATCAAAATACGCTGCATTTTATGTTCTAATGCTTTGCCCTATGAACCATTGGGTGCGAGAAGAAAACTTATATTGATAATGATGATAATATGAACATTTGTGTTTATCGAGTAACGCATTGTTAAGAAGTCTTTTGGACTAAAATAATTTAATTAAATATTTCTGTAGACTGTTTTGTAGATCTGTTGTAAACGTTTTTTTTAAAATATATTAAATTTTTAAGGAAATACATCAGTCCCGAAGATGTCACAAAAGCGATGAAACTGGTAACTTTTTATTCCAAATTTGTGGGTTTAATCAGCATACGTCTTTTACCTCTATAATAAATTACAATGAGCTTCTTGACTTGAAAAATATTTTTTTTCTTTAATACACCCAAAATTATTAAAATATTTTTATATTTTTATTTGCAAAAAAACACTTTCGTTTAAAAAAAGGCCTCCGTTTATTCGGTTGGGCAATTTCAACCCCACGCAGTAAAAATAAAACAGAGGGAAGATAACCCACTGCGATGTTTCTCAAGCGTATTCTTTGTAAGGGGTTGGAAAAGTATACACACCCTTACACATACAAGGGGTAGAAAAACACAGTATCAGTTTACACCTGGGGCAGTTGAGATTGCAGTAACACCTGTGATTTTTTAACTCGAAGATTTATTTCGTCCCCAACTTGATTCTCATTTAATGCTACTTGAGAGGAAACGCGGTCTCATTTTTCTTCATCCAAACGTATTCCTGTATTTTTTCCCTGGATTATCGCACAAGAGCAATGTTTTTTTTACACTACTTCTACTACTACTACTACTACCATCACGCCATTTCCCCGTAGGGGTAGGCAGAGAGAATGGACCGCCACACACGTCTATCCTGGCATACACTCCTAGCCTCTTCCACATTCATACATCTTGTCATACATGCCCTTCGGTTCTGTCTGCTTTTGACATGACCAGACTTAAGATTTTGGTTTATCTAATCATGCCACGTCTTCCTTGGTCGTCCTCGTCTAACGTTGCCGTTCATTTTTGTCATATATACTTGTTTTACCATTCTCTCGTCGTCCATTCGTTCTACGTGACCAAACCATCTCAGAGACCCTTTCTTAATCTTATCAATTATACTTGTCTCAGATTTACACTCTCGCCTGATTTCATCATTCGTAACCCTGTCATACATTGATTTCCCACACATTCGTCTAAGAGATCGCATTTCAACCGCGTTCACTTGGCTTTCATCCTTCCTCTGCCAGTTCCATGTTTCACTTCCATACATAAGTGTTGGGACTAAAACTCCGTTGTGCACTGCCAGTTTAGCTTCGATTGACATATTTTTATTAGAAATTACTGTGCTTAGTGCTCCGTTCATTTTGTTGCCCGCATTCACTCTTCTTTCAACATCTTTTTCTACTCTTCCATCTCTTGAAAACATGCTTCTTCTATTTACTATTGGAGAGTCTCAATTGCTTTGTTTTTTTGATAAATTGTTTCTTATGGGAGCTAGGACCATTAAAAACCCAAAAAGCGCCCAGTTTTATATGCAGTCTTCGGACGTGCGGTATACAAGTATGACAAATATTTTTGAAAAATTAAAAAAATACCAATTCATGATATTTTATTTTGATAAAAATTAATAAAAAAAACAATAAAATCGGTTCAGTTTCGGCGAAACGTTGATTTTTTAATCGACAAAATCAGTCCGACGTGCAGTTGTCATTTACGCACAATCTCGGGGAGGAATTTATTTATTTGTTTATTTATACATCAACGGTTCAAAGAACCTTTTACAAAAAATAATAATTGACAGAAATAATTACAGCAGTGCGCAATAAACATGTAGTACATGGTATGAAATAATAAAATAATTAAAACTAAAAAAAAATAGTGAAGATATAATACAAAAAACAAAAAGTAAAAAAGAAACATAACATCTCTAAATAAAATATAACAATAACCACGAGAAAATCTTATGTTCTAAATATAAATATAACACAGTAAAGTTTGGAATAAGTATATAATAAAAATAAAAAAAATAATGCAACATTAGTATTTAAAAAAATATAAGTTTTTTGAACAATAAAATAAAAATAAAAAATTTAAAAAAACTTAAATTAAATTAACTAAATAATACCTTTATTTAGTGAAGTAATCATCATCAGTTGGTTGGAAGAAGTTGATATTTGGCAATAAATCCGCCAATGAACAATTTAAATTATGTCTAACATGTTGAATAAAGAAATAAAAATCACTTATTCCAGGAAACAAAGTTAAATGAACATTATATTTTAAAATAAATCCATAATTTTCTAATAAATAACGAGTGAGAATTCGTTTTAATTCATGAACAGAATTTGTATTGAAAATATCGAATATTTGTTCTAATTCATTTCCATGCCTATGTATTTTAGGTAAAGGTGAGTGCATTTCTAATTTGCGAGAGAGTGACAGAAAAACAATGTTCGAATACCTATTCATCAAAGTTCCCTGACACCGCCTATCTTTTTAATGCTCGTTTGAAAAATGGCTCTACAATTTCATTGTCAAAAGATTATGCATATGATAAAACTACGTAAATAAGATGGTACTAATAAAGGACTTAAATAATAACACAGTTATTTACACTTGGCTTTAAGATTAATTTTATAAGATTTAAAATATTGTATTGCTTAAGTTAGTTGCTTTGCCTGAGAGAAGACAAGATTTGACTGCCACAACTTGACCGTCCGAGGTTTGGTGAAAAAATACTGTCAAATCGTTTTCAAAATTTTTTCGTATTTTTGATAATAAGTAAAAAAATTCATCATCAAATAAACTTTTCGATTTAGATTGATCATAATAAGCGTAGTTTATTTCGTATTCGTGAATAAAGCAAACTGAGAGATGTGAGTAAATAACGACAACCTGTAAACGTCAAAAAATGACACCATCTTCATTATTCTACTATCGTAAAACGTTTTACTCGCCAACATTGGCGGGTTGAATTTTTAACTAATGGTTAAAGAGTTTTACTATCCACCGTTAGTTACTATAGATGAAACAACCCATTTTATTCATTTTCAAATATTATTACAGATTTTTTACTATTACTAACGATCAAACAACCGGGCCTTAGCCAATCGGCGCAAGATAACGAGATATTGCACACTTTTTTTGGTTTTGCTTTAGGCAACAGCAAATCACACAATGACGAAACGAAAATATTTCAATGTTAAATGTCACTTAGTATATAGTTTATTGAATATTCGAATATTGAAAAAACGTTTGCCGAACCAGGTAATGACAGGCAAGCTAATGTTCGGGCAAAACAACGTCTGTCGGGTCCGCTAGTTTCTAATAAATTTGGGAATATTGTTTATATTTTTAACACGAGTGATTCACAAATGAAAAATTGTCTAGAATTGTTACTATTAATGTATCTTTTACTTTAATTTTAGAATACACAACCGGCCTACAGGCCAGGAGGGCCAATTACAGTGGTGAATTCAATAACAGAACACCCATACTTGAGAAAATTTACTTTTTTTTTTCTCACCGGGAATAAAACCCGGAACCTTCCGTGTGTGTCAAGCGTCTTTATAACTACACCACAGAGGCCGCCATTTTTGCTATGACGGGTTTTAGAAATATCCAAATCGTCTCAGGTAGAGGAAATAAGTATGGTTGGATGTAGGTCTCATCATGGCATTCTACCTAAATATACCCTTAAACGGATTACAAATATCGATTTATTAATTGGAGGGATTTACTTCAATGGCTTGTGAAGTCTCCACTCCATCGAGCATGTAATCTCTTCCTAACTGTAGGGGAATTTAACACAATATAACACCTTAAATAACAAAATGCTATTTTTATAAAATAAATGGTATTAATTTATCTAAAACACTGTAATATAGTTGATTTATTAAAAACTTAATATTTGTATCTATACATTTTAAATATAAGTTAGAGCGGACATATTGCCTTAAGGCAATTTTTTCTACCTACCGAAAATATTCAGTTTTAGATAATAAATATTGAGAACGTGGACATATTTTAGGTATATTTTACATTATCAAAAATTAAGTAAAAATTTACACTATACTAGAAAGAGAGTTTATTTATTAAACAATATTATATCTGGATTCACTTTGTGACACTTCACGATAATTAATTTAATGATTAAATAAATGTTTGAGTTGTTCCCTTCTCTTTCTTCTTTCCTTCCCATCTCCTTTCCACTCCTCATAGTATGGCCAAATTTTTTAGTTAATTTTATTTCAAATTTTGCATGAAATTATAAGATCTGTATAACTACCTAGAATATGTCCATGTACTTGTAATTTTCTCAAACTGAGCGGTTTGGGTCGGTAGGAAAAAAATTACCTGAAGGCAATATGCCCTCCCTTATATTATTTTTATAAATTGTTTATGTACATAGTGTTAAATAAATAAATATATTAAGGGGAGAAATGAAATGTATGAGCACGTCAGTACATAACATGTGGACAACTCGCTCAATAGTATTTAAATATATACAATGTCTCGCAGCAGTCTCCTGCAATGGTCTCTTCTCTTTATTCTTACGATAAGGAAAATAGATAATAATGTAAAAAATGTACTTATTATAAACCGTAAGTATGGTTGCTAGCTATTTTACTAGGTATAACCCATTTTCTTAGATATCTAGCAATAATTATTCACTATTTTTTTGTAAAGCATTATTATGATTGAATAATATCATACAATAACAGTCCAAAAATAAGATTGTTTTGTGGGGACCAGAGAGTTGTTGTCTATGGCCACAGTGCCCAATGGACCTATATAAGGGCGCGTAACACGTCATTCGCCCTTCTCTGTCTTCACCAGTACTCAAATTCACTCCGAAATATTATTTGTGTAATCTTTGTATTTTCGTGTGTAATAAAATGTATATACTCTAAGGTAATAAACCAAAAATTGTAAGTAACTTAAATTATTTTATATATTTATTACTTGCGGTTAAATCCATTAAATCCATTCAATCATAATATGTTTTACATGAACTAACAAATAGGTACTATCAAGTAGAGTTTAATAATAAATCCTCTACAGTTTATTTAAAAAAGGAAAAGTTAAAAAGTTACAAACATAACTAACAGAATCTCTAAGAAAATAATGAAACTGGATTGTCTTTAAGGAATAAAAAAATGCCGTTTATTACAGGATGTTAAAATTTATTTATTTATCTCTTGTACAGTCCAAATTAACATATGGAATATTGAGCTGGGAAGGAGCTACAGAAACAAGAATAGAATCTTTAACGGGGGTAAAAATGCATATTTTTAACAAAATGAACCGAAACCCTCTTCTATACCCTACATCTCTTCTTTTTGAAAAACAAAACGTACTGTGAGTCAAGCAGTTGTTTGTAAAGTCAGCTCTTTGCCTGTTTCACCTAATAAAACTAGTGAACAAAGAATCCAGCAAATCAAATCAAATACAAAAAATCAAAACTACATTATCTGTTTAAATCACGTCTGAAGAAACATCTCCTTTCTTTTCGTTAATCTCTCCTCCTTTCCTCTTTCCTCTTTTTTCCCTTTTCCCATTGAGTAATGGTATTGATTTAAGGTAATTTCTACACAAATACATTTATTTCTATTTTTAAATATCTTAAGCTTTTTTTTTAACCTTTATTTTCTATTAAATATGTTTTAACTTGAATAATAAAAATAAAACTGTTATTTATTGGTTAGTTGGAAGAAATTGCCATTTGGCAATAAGCCCGCAAATTCACAATTAACTTTATGTACAAAAAGTTAAATAAATTTAAAAAATTAAAAAAACTGATACACGAGATTTGCTCTAGCTGCAATATAGTGTTATTGCACCGATTTCGTAATCAGTTGAACTGTCGTTTGAAAACCACAAACAGCTTAAATGCTTTTAAAGTCAATATAACCAAGGACTACTAAAAAAATATATACTTCAGGCCATGCAGCGAATTCATCATAAAATATATTTCTAATTTCCCTTTCGCGCTTCGTGTATTTTTTATTTTATTTTATTATTACAATGTTCCATTGCTGACCAGTGAATTCACAATTTGTTAACATTAGAACAAACTATTGTCTACTTAGGCGACAAATTGTGAATTGCAAATGTACAAGAAATCCATATGGTAAGTCGGGGTAATATGGCAACAAAAAAAGAATTCGGATATGTCGTAACTGAAAAAAGGAATATTATCAAAAGTCAAATACCAGAAAATAGTTTATTAATTAAGCACGACTAACCATTGAAAAGTAAAAATAAAGTTTTAAAATACTTTTTAATTCAAGAAAGAAAAACACAGTCGGAATGCGATACTACCCCCCATTGGGGTAACACTTTTCACAAAAGTTTATTGCACATACAAAACATTTTTTCTCTCATATTCTTGTCCCAAATAGCACTTGCGACCAAAAGGGATCGTCTCAAAATTAATATTATTTATGCGCCGCATTTAAATACGTTTAGGGGTGATTTCCCAAACGCTCTCGCGGCCGTAGAAAACGACATTATTAAATAATTCATTTCTTTAAATTAATAACGATAATTAATATCAAACTTTCAATTGTGTTCATTCAATCTATGTACGAGAATACACTCTAATTTAGCAATAGCAAAGCATTGCATTGTTGGGTTCAGCTCGTAGTCAACAAGTTAAAATTCCAACTGCGTATTTATGTAATAAACAAATTTACTCATAAAATTTATGCCGTTTATTTAACACTTATTTTAATAAACTTGTAAGGTTTAGTAATAAAAACGCCTAATTATTTCCTATTTAGATAAGTTTTCTTTTCGGTTTTGGCCGAAACTAGAAGCGAAACCGAAATTCGGGTTTAGTTAAAAAAAATCTTGTTTCAGTCGGTCACTAAAAATCAAAAATTAATTGAATGCACAAAACACTCTCAGCCGATAGTCTTATTTTATTTAATTTTTACAAAACTTAAAAATAAAAAGAATTTATTGTATTTCCAATTTACATTGTAAACATAAAATAGACGACGATTTTATGAATACATTTCTGAGAATGTACAATTAGGAAGTTCTTCTTTTTAAAAGTTTCGTAATTTTAAAATTACTCCTCTTGTTATGTCACAAGTTTGCTTCGGTGAGTTCTGCTTATTGTTGAATTGGCTTACCGTAAATCGTAAATCTATCGCAACATTCTATCATTGGTTGGTTCGGAAGAACTTGTGACATAATTCAAAGTAGTTCGTTTTTGTTAAAATATTTTTTATTATTCTTTCAATACATTTTTAATCAACTCGGCCGTACAATTAAATCGTTTAATTTGTACCGCGCGTAAGAAAACATTTTTTATATCCAATTTTCCGAAGCACTGAACGTCCACATTGGAAACGAGGAACTGGAATTCATCCGCCGTATTTAATATTTAAGGATATTCAAAATCAAATTTTGTTATTGACAATGAAGGGTTGATTGAATGAAATATTACAATAATACAATTTTCTCACCCCCCAAACATCTCACCCGTAGGTATTACGTCAGGTAAGGGTTCGCTATTTATATTTAAAAGACGACAAAATCAACTTGGCACCGATTTATTTCCGGTTGCTCGAACCTTAATGTAATTGTCTTGCTTAAATATAAGGGTTATTATATAATTTATTAGCATCCACCCACATCTATTCACATCTAAACGGTTTATTTTCGATAGAACTTCTTAGGTTGGACGATGATTCAATTTAAAGGCAAATTAAATTGACAAAGTAGAGTCGGGTTTACTCGATAATACAGTTAGAGTTATAACACTCCACTGGATTATTGAGTCACCCTTACTGAGAAAAACAATTCTACGATAATTAACCGCGAAGTTAGCAACAGATCACACCAATACAACGGGCCGTAGATTTAGAATTGCAAGCGTAAACTGAAACCGTCCGTTACACGTTTATTGTTAAACTAAACACTAAACCAAACATTTTGAAAGCTTTTGTTTAGTGATATATCGCTTTTTTACTACCAGGACTGGCAAACATTATAAGTGAGATTAAGGGGGCATTTCACAATCTTCTTGTAAATCATAATTAAGAAAATGTAAGATAAAAATAGCTATCAGATTTAAATGAAATTTGCAACCGACTGATTTCACCAATAATGCTAAATCAATAATTCGACTAGTTAATCGAGGCATTTATCAACATTCGCAAAAAATCCTGACAGCAAAAATTTATTCGTTTAATGTAAAAAATCACCCATCTTATAAAATCCACATTCCCACGCACACCCAACAACTCCGCCATTCCTTAGTTATTACATTTAATTTTGTCATTATAGTTTTCATGAGTTTTACATATAACGCAGTATTTTAGCAGTATGTTATTCAAAAGTTAATAAGTAAGGTTACTTTTTATGGTGTATGGGTAAATGTATCGATGGTATTTCTTTCGCAGTTCACTTTAGTTTAAATAGTTATTATTATTTTTTAGTTTTTATTTATTTATTTGGTTTACAAACAATGAAAAATAAAACATAATACACAAAAGTATTTCAACAATAAAAAAAGTCACTACTTATTTTTTATCAATTAAATGTAAACAATAGCTTAAAACATATTCAAATAAAATGAGAAAAATAAATTATTAAATTGAAAAAAAAAAATTGTTAAATTGTATAAACATTGTAAAAATTGTACGATTTCATAATAAAATAAACATGAATAAAATACGTATTTGATTAATATTAAAAATTTATGTTTTTAAAATTTAATTATTTTTAAGAAATCATTCATTAATATAAAAGAAATAAAAGCTATCCATAAAATACTAATAAAAACAAAATATGCATCAAAACAACAGCAGCAATGTAACCCATCAAAATTAAATGTAAAAAATAAAGAATTGCATACATTTTGTATACACTTCTTAAACCTTAACAATTTTGGTATTTTGTCTTTAGCTTTTCCAATTTCTCAATATTAAATATTTTAAAAAAAGTAGTTTTTCTTAAGTTTAGTTTATTTCAGTTGAATATGTCAATACGCATAAGAAAGGGACAAATTTTACCAGGAGTTAATGTTATAATTTCGTTACTTACAGTTCTGGTGTTAACTCGAAATTTAACTCGGCTAGGTTGCGAAATCTCGTAGAGATAACGTTTTCTTGAACAAGCTCTAATCGAGTTGAATTGTAATTTGTTGATAGGATACAAACCTAATTGAATATAAAATCTTAGATTCATTTAATTATTTCGATTATAAACGGTTTTCAAAGCCATAATTTTTTTAGCAGAGCCGTCATAACAATAACACACGCGACGCCATTTTCAGATGTGTTTTCAACGAAAGATATTACTTTGGTTAATTTTATCGACGATTAAAATGCGATTTACCTTTTTTTTGCGATATTCAGAGATTGTAAAATCGATTTTAAATTCGATATGGCAGAACACAAAGCTAATCAGGGTTTAAAAGGAAATGGCGAATTACCCCCCTTTCTTTTAATAATTTATAAAATTATTTAATTGGCACTAATGCCTTTTGCTCATCATGATCATTCCCTTTCCGAATCAAATGGTGCATAGGGCACTGCGTTGCTTCACCAATCACAGCGTATCTTGATCATTTTTGTTACATGAAGGTAAGGTGATTAGTCTTACGCTTCAGGTACCAGTCTAGGGACTATGAAATATTCTCGTCTAAAAACTGTATTTTAAATAATATTACATATCAACTATCTCGGGAATCAAACCCGAGACCTCTTGCATGGTAGGCAATCGCGCTAACCATTAATTACACCACGAGGGCGACATATAAAAACAAATAATAACAATTAATAAATTTGTAAATTCTAAATACAAAAATAGTTTTACGTGATTTCTTTCATTTTTCTCAATTAGCGAAATTAAATTATCTATTTAATAACAAAGGATTAAGCTGAAAACGGAAAGAAAAATGTTGAAGTCAAATCAATAACAATAAAGATGACTCGCCGAAGTTGAGCAATAATTGGCTGATAAAATGTAAAGGTGGAAAAACTTAATTTCGTCAAACCCGGGACATTTTTAGGTGAACTTGAGTGTAGTTTTAGTTTTTTACAAATATGAATATAATAGTAGAACATGTTAAACAGCAAGAAGAAAATATAAAATATTATAGAAGAAAAAATGACCACTCTGAGAAGGTTAAAGATGAGGAAATAAAGTAAAGGAGAGGAAGAAGGATTTTTACAATATAACCGAAGAATTCGGATTTCGAAGTTCAAATTAAATGTATCAATTTTACCAAAATGACATTGCAAATGGACCGAGTAACCTACAATTTGCGGAATTTGACTTTTCGACGAATGCTACTTAATCAACAGTAAATTTTTAATTTGCCGAATACGTCTAACCCAAAATATCGACACAATATTTTTTAGAGAATTATTGTCTATTTCACCATCAATAAATCCATGAAAATTTTCTGTTTGAATCATCCATGCGGGTTAACACCTTTCAGCATTTTTGACTTTTAAATTAGAATATTTTCATGTACAAAAATATTGCAACTCCAATGTAAATGATTTTGGCGATAATTATAATATGAAAATATTGTGCTTTTTTATTTCCCGCTTATCATAAAAATGAAACATAAACGAAAAGAAATCACTAAATATTATATATTTTATGATTTTGAACTATTTTTCTCTTCAACCAGTGTTTCTTGCACAGTTAGTTATACATATTTGTCGAAATGAGTAAAATTTATAGACAGTATTTAGAGTTTCTCCATTTTTTTGCTGTCAAGATCTTAAATAATAAATACCAGATATAATAAAGTTAAGTAAATTCTAATTTTATTATTCTGTATTATTTTTAAAATTTGTTGAAACAATCCAACCTAAAACTGTGACCTTGTTGACAAAATAGTCAAAATGTTGAAAATGACACACGGTAAACAATGCTCCTTCATTGTAATTTTTAAAAGAACCTTACTTCTACTATTCAACACGGTGATGTAAATTTTTTTTGAATTCTGCAAACATACAATTATTTCTGCTTGCCAATTTGTAGGTTGGATGGTTTCTGCATTACACAGTTCAAATAACACGTGGTTTATCTTATACAAACTGCTGTTTTCTAACGCTATATTCTAATATCTAAGTAATATCTCACGATTAATCTATTCGTCTCTAAAATTTGTTTCAACATTACGTATTTTTAAGCTAAGAGTAAACGAAAGAAAACGTATTGAATTGGAAAAATAAATTATAGTTATCAAAGGGGAAAATTTAAATTGAATCGTGTCGGAAAGCACTTATCCTCGCGCTTTAAAAATAAATATGGAGAAAAATCATAAAATTCATCTCAGTTCGCGAAAAAAATCTATTGATATTTAAATGTTAAAAACATCTAGGTTTCGATAGTATTTAGACATTTTATTGATGTTTATTCTTATTAACGAACAAAATAATATTTTTACAAAATATCAATTTCAACATTTTCTGTATTCACAACCTTATTACTGTTTTGCTTCAAACCGTTTTTAATGATCCTTCTTCTTTCGTTTTTGTTATAAGATATGGCAGATGAATACATTGTTTTAAAAAACGGCTAATATTCAATACGGTATTTTCACAAGTTGAGAATAACGTTTAAAATATAATATATATGCGGTATTTTACAATTCCAATAATATATATCAATGTATTTAAAACATGTTTTCGGGTTTAAAAAAGGGCGCATTCAAAACGGCTCGCAGTTGGCGTTACGTTATTTTGACGTCACGCGTTATGGACCACTGACTGCGCTTCTAATAATCATTGCGTACAAGTTTGGCGCCAAAACGTCATAAGTGCCGTTTGTTCCACAGGGCGAGAATTTTTTTTCTTGTTTTCTGGTAATTCAAAATATGCATGTTTTAAACCTTTGTAGATAATTTATTTTACAAATAAAGCCAATTTTAAAAAAATATGTGTGTATTTAGCGTATTATCAGCGTAATGATTTTTAAAGTTTTCTAATTTTGAAACCAATCCGCCCGTGACGCCACAAGTTCTCGCCAGTGGATTCTGCCGATTGGTAAGTGGACTTTTGGGAAACTGGATATCTATCACAATACTCTTGTGAACTTGTGACGTAGTTCTGAGTATATCATTTTTATTATTTTTTTCATTACATTATTGAGAAACTTTTTGAGCCGTACAATTAAATTTAATTTTTGCCGCGTGTAGGACATTTTTTATATACAATTTTTCGTAGTACTGAACTTCCTCACTTTGCAAAATTTGCACTAAAAACCTTAAATTTCCAAAGTTTTAATGACATTTATTTAACGCTTTTTTTAACGTTCAACATTTTTTTTGTTCTATAAAGTGCTTTAAAGGAACATAAATAAATTAATTTCACTATAACATTTAATAAACTTATTAAAAACGCAGTAATCAGAGAAAAATTGTTGGTTTATGACATTTAAGGTTTTTACAACAAAGTCTTTAGTTTTGATGTATCATTAAGTACTGATAAAGTACTTGGCTGAAGTGACTTAGTACGCTCGACTGCTACAGAAATATTGCTTTTCGACATCAAAAGCTCCAAATCACAGAAGCTTTTAAATTGAATGTTTTCAACTGAAAAGCCCATGTACCGGAAGAATCGTAAAATGGAAAATACCATTTTGAAGCGAAAACTAAATAAATATTTGTAAACGGATAGTAAAATTTGAATTTTATAGAAGCGATGTTTTGAGTGCTGAACACGCAAAATAACATTTCGAAATATCCGTTAAAATTTGTGTTTTTGCCACTTGTGTTACTTTAAACTGAGTTAATTGTGTGCGGTACCCTGCTGATACCACACCAAACACATATAACTCGCATCTATCATGGTACGGGTTTACCTACATAGATAGATGCCACAAAACACCAATATTTGAAAATATACGTAGTATATTGTACTATAAGGGATATTATTTAAATAATATTTTAAAAAATGTATACATCGTTTATTTAAAAAAAAAAGATATAGATATAGAATATATTGTTACTTTCTTTTTTTCGTTGTAAAAACTAGCAAATAACTTAGGCAATAGTTAAGTGTGCCTATTAAAACATAGGCACACTTAACTATTAGGCAGCTCTTCTACTTCACAAAAGTCAACAGATGGAAGAGTCGAGGAAATGTGGATGTTCAAAGATGGGCAGAATGGTGAATGTTACACAGTGTGTAAAGTGGCCACTTAAATTAGCCAAGGACAGGTCATAAGCCCTGTAAATGCCTAGACTTTCATATTCCCTTCTCAAAAATGTTTTCCCTCTCTGTTGAAATAAATTTAAAGTATTTAAACCGGGTTGTGGTCCCGTGATTAGTGTCGCTGACGCACGGATCAGCGGTCCAAGGTTTAAACCACACTCTACCCCGATTTGATTCCTATTTTCTAGTAGTGCGTTTTTTACAAATCTTAGAAAATGTCCTCCAAAATTGAAATATTTGGGTAAATTATAAGAGCGCTAATATTTATTATATCAATTAAAAATTACGGCGCAATTATTTAGCATTCAGTTGAAGGTTCGAGGTTCGAGGTTACGGGTAAAGAGCAGATTCTTATTTCGGTGTCCGGATTAATGAGTTTCTTGTCTTGAGGTTATACTTATTATTGTTTTTTTTTGCCATATATTAAATTTTTTAAAGTTTTATTTTATTTCAGTTGTACTTGTATACATTATGAAGAAATGTATTTACCGTTGTTAAATGAACTTAATAAGTTCGTAAATAAACAAAGAGTACAGTATTGTATGTAAAAAACAAAACCCCTGACGAGGTTTTTGACTCGATGGCTACTTTCAGGTAAAAATCCTGAACAAGGAAATCGGGTGAAGATTAGTCCGCTTCGTAGTGTTGAGTTTAGCGCGTTCGCCAATCATTTTTGAGTTTCCGGGTTGAATTTCTGACAATGTCGATACGATATTTTTTTGAAGCGTAAGAATGATCACCTTACCTTCTTAAAGCAAGATGATGCTTCTTAGCTTCTTAAGATGATGTTGATAATGAATGTTCGATGTCGATATTCCTTTTCGAATTCAGGTATACTAATTAGATGATCAACATACGTAATATTATCATTATTATTACTGTTTGCACACAACAGGCCAAGAAGCCCAGGCCAGTAACAGTGGTAAATCAAATCTAGATTTGAGTAAATTCATATTTCAATTATTGCGATTTCATCATGAATTGAACCAAGAAACTAAGCGTCAGCATACTGTAATAATTTTTCTTCATCAGCCTTGTTCTCCCTACTGCTGGATAAAGGCTTAGAGTATATACATATACTCCAAGGATAAAGGCCTCTTTCAAACGTTTCCCGTGTTCTCTTCCCTCTATTTGTTCATCCACGTTCTACCGGTTATCGAGGCAATGTCGTCGGCCCGCCTTGTTTGTGGCCTTCCAGCAGGGGCTAATCGTCCGTATAAGGGATTACGCGCAGCGTACCATTATATTTGATTATCGATAATAATATTTTAAAGTAGGGAAAATAAACAAAATGAACGTTATAAATTATCGTCACTGTTTATATATTATTCCGAAAATAAAAATAAATATCAGCTCCCAGTGCCCAGCACGTCCCCTGTAAACGAACAATCTAGCAGATTATATCAGCTTAGTTTTGCATACAAATATGTACACTGTATTTAAATTTTTAAAACCCGGTTAGTGTTTTTCCTTCTTGAGTAAGCTTGCAGATTACAGATATTATTTGAAGATTGTCTATTTGGAAAATAGTATTTTGATCATGATTTCCTAAGGCTTAATTGTCTTTAATATTATACAGTTGACATAAGACATGTGGCGCTCGACGTGGCCCTTTTTGGCATCATTTATTAGATGAAGGACTTGGCGCGGTGCTTCATGTTGACATTTCAATAAAAATGAAAATAACACCCATTTTATGTCATTATGGTATTTTTAATAAACTTTTGTACAAATGTTGTATTCAAATAGTGTAGTATATAGTTACATACGTATATCGCAAAGTCACTAATAATGCTGTTTGAGTTCATTAATCTTCTGTTGTCAACAGCTTAACCTAGCCGGACCGAAGGGGGGGATTCGAATCCCCCGTAGACCGATTTTAATTCGATAACTCAAGTATTATTAAATCTATTTGTCGTATGTTTTTTGTAATCGTGAAATTAACAGAAAGAAATATTTTCCTGTTTTTGTTTTTAAATTTTGAAATAAATGTCTAAAATGTTTTTTTTTTTAAACATTAAAACAAAAAAAGACGTAAATAATGTAAGGGTTAATTTCACTTTTTGTACATAAGAATTTAGCAAACTAACAAAAATGAATAAAATACACGAATGAGTTAAAATATGTGTACGTGAAAACATGAATGAATTATTACGCGGTCATAAACACTTCCAACGTTTTATTCTCCTGACGCCATATACAAGTAGGCGCTGGGGTCGTTTGGCCCCTGCGTTCGGATCATGTGTAATTTTTGGATGCTTAGTGAGGGAAAGGTTAAGCGTAGAGATAATATTCACAGAACCACAGAAAAAGTGCCATTTACATATTAGCAGGTAGAAATTAATGATCATTTTTCGCAGATTGCTTTTAAAAAAATAGCTGCTCACCACTGCCTTCCAGAAACTCTTTTGTTTGCCAATGGTCTCCACTTTATTATTCTGGGTGCCTACCTGTCTTCATTTTGTCTCGCTAAGAGTCCTGTTCATTGCCATTTTATTTTTTGTAATGACTTAATGTAATTAATTAATATATTGTATTTGGATTCTGAGATTTTAGTACCTAAACAAATAATTGAGTAATGAACAAAAAGTTGGAATGATACAAAACCTTCTAAGTAAGTTGATCAAGTTCCCTTTATTCTAGATTCTGAAGTATCATTCCCTTTCTAATAATTGCTTAGCATTTACGTACTCACGAAGCTCTCGCAACCAATTACATTTGGTTATTTTCAAACAAGTAACCGGATGTAAGCTCGCCTGACCGGATATTTGGGTCGGGAAATGGATAATTGGGTTACGTAAATCAAGGCGTACAGTATTGTTTCAATAGAAAAGCTTTCGAAGTATTTGAAATGTCTACTAGCAACCTACGAACTGTTTTAACCCCTCAAAATTTATTCTAAGATTTGATTTATTGAACAATCACATATCAGTGACGTACAATTACCTTTGAAGGTTGTAAGTAGGATTGTCAACCCTCCCGGAATTCCGGAATTCTACCGGAAACGGGCAATTTTTTTTCTATCTTCTGACTCTTAAAACGGAGCAAAATCAACCTAAATATATTCATTGTTTCTTTTAAAAAGTTCAATTTATGGCAAGCGGAATAAAGGGGGTAGACTCATTGATATACATGTACAAACTATACGGCATTAACCACCTCTCTTATGTTCCACTCATTGAGGTTTCTGCGCTTGGCCGGTATTGGGTGGGAATCAGCGTAAATAGGTGCGATGTAAACAAACAAACAATCACGCCGTTTTTCCTTAGGGGTAGGCAAAGAGGATAGAACGCCATATCACTCGGTTTTTGCATACAGACCTCGCTTTCTGGGTGCAATATACAGCTTGGAATTCACGGTAAACTAGCAAAGACAATAGAGAAATATAACACACTACGAATACCGATAAAAATGTATGAAATGGATTTACAATAAATAACTGTATTTTTGAAGTCAATATGGATATTATGGAGAAATGTTTTCATCCATAAATGTAAAAAATAAATTTAATAAAAATACGTTGCTCGAAAAACGCGACATGTTTGGCCTTGGTAGTTGTAACGTTAATTTTTTTATAATTTTCTAAACAAATTTCGATGGCCAGGAACAAATAAACATGAATCCTGACGTATTAGGGGACGTGGCCAATGTAATGACTGTTTTTGCGGGAATTCAAAATAACATTTTAAAAGTATTTTTTATGCTACAATAGTGCACGACTGCACTTTTTATTCCCTTCATTAATTTCATTAGAGACAAATATTATTTTGTAAAAATAATGATGGTGTGCTGTTGCTGTTTTCAATTTTGGAATGAAGATGTTACCAATTGTTCTAGGTAATGTACTTAAGTTTCGTGACGTCAAAACAGTACTATGCTTGTTGTCTTTATGGGTTTGAAGTAAACAATTATTTTTAAATAATGATTTTATATATATTTAGAACCCTAAGATTTAAAACAATTAGACAGTGGGGAAAGTAGACGTTTTTTTTGTGTAACTTTCAAAATTATTTTTCATAATTTTTCGACTGGTAAAATATTTGTTTTAAAAGCACCACCCCATCCAATTTTTGCTTAAAAAACTGTAAATATATACATTTTTAACTATTGTTCGTCAATCAATATTAGTATATAACCACTTACCTTCTTTTGAATGTCTAAACGTTTCTGTCTCCTTCCCGGACCCTCAATACAGCAACATATAAAAGTAAAATACACCATCTCCACAGTATACGAGTGCTCTTGCATTCACGAAAATCTGTATTTTGTAACATGCACATATTGCACATGCACAGTTTAAGGGGTCCGACAACCACCGCGTGCCGGTTGCACTAATTACATTATTTTTAGTTATTATTTATTGAGACTCAAATTAAGACTCATATATCGGGTTGTGGTCCTGTGGCTAGTGTCTCGGACTCACGGACCAAAGGTCCGTGGTTCGAATCCCACTCCACCCCAACTCGATTCCATTTTCTAATAGTGAGTTATTTACAACTCGTTGAAAGGGGCCCTTAAAATTAAATATTTGGGTAAATCATAAGAACGCAAATATTTCTTTTTAAAAAAAATTAAATTTAATATTATTTTTAAAAACGTTGAAAATAAGTTTATGTGGTTTTAGAAAGGTTTTAAAATGTGTCTAACTTCAGTTTTGAATATTTATACGGTTGTTAAATTCATTTTTTAATTTTATTAAATCCAGTACTTACCCTAAAAGCAGACTTTCATATTCTCTCGAAAGTATTTGCAGCTATTTTGAAATATTTATAAATTTTGATAAACTTCCTTGAGGGTTGAATCTAATATCTCAAATTATTTTATCCAATGTGTTCAGGCGAGGAAATAATATGGTTTTGAGTATGAAATAGAACCAGAACCCTAGACGAGTGCTTTCGGCTCGACGGCTTCCTTCAGGTAAAAATCATGAAAAAGGAAAATTGAGTGGAGATAGTCCGCCTTGCAGTGTAGAGGTTTGCGCCTTCACCTGCTGTGCATTATGTTCGATTCCTGACAGGGTGGATGGATACAGAACTTAAGGTAATAACCTTACACTACAATGTTTCATAGCTCTTGCACTGGCACCTGAAGCGTAAGGCTGATCCCCTTTTTTTATTTTATTGTTATACTACTTATACGAAATATTTTTTATGCAATATTTATTTAAGAGTCCTCATTACTAGAGAAACTTGTTCTAAAAAGGACCGTCCAGTGTTTAAATTTTTTATTTTTACATATTTCACATGTTTTTAAAGTATTTTTTTAAAATTTCTTTTATTATTATTTTCTACAGCCAGATTTTGATTTCTCTTTTGACATGTTTTTTGTTATCGGTTTATTTAATTTTGTGTGGAAGCATATTAAACAATTCGGCATAAAAATAATCCTTGCACCTTTATCCAAATGTTGTGTAAAAAGGGAAGAAAATTGATAACGATATTATTTCTTGTCCTTTTTATGACGATGGCTATCTCCAAATCTGTCTGGCAGAATAATTAAGCATATATAAGGCACGTCAAAGGCTTTAAAAAAAATGTAGATGGGGTGCTTATTGAAATATACCTTGAAAATAACTTTTATGTTTCCATTTTGTAATTAATAATAATTCGTTTCAGGTTACAAAAATAATCATGATACGCTGTAACAGAGTACCATTTCAGTGCCTTGTGCAGTACTGGGTGCTGTGGTGGGGGGTGATGAAAATGATTTTGACATTCTATTTTCTTTTAACGTAATAAATTGACATTTTGGGATAAAATTATAATTCAATAAAAAAATATAATACGCATACCGTCAAACAAGATTTACATATTTTTAATTTGTTTTTTAGCATCTTGGTCTAATTACAATATTATTCCTACCCTATAACACTAATAAAGGGGTAGGGAAATTTATATTACGTAAACAAGGCGCCGCAGCGTCATGTCTCGGTTATCGGAGAATTTAATAAGCCAAATAGGAAATGCTAAAGGCTGTTTTAACACACACATACCTCCAATAATACAGCATATTTGTACATACAATATACATACGTATTTAATAAACATTGAAACGAAAATTGCCATGTAAATGTTTTCAGAATATCAATATTTTTATTCCGTGTTCTAAAAGTTTATTACATTTAGTAGAAATATGTTTTTTTTACCAATTCTGGTCGGGGTTTAATAATAGGGTTGCTTTATTTTAAATCAGAAATCATTAATTAGATTTATTTTATACCCCCTTCATGCCATTCTAAAACAGTGAGTTGTAGACATATGACGGGTAAATTTGCATGAAAATAAACTTGTTAACAGCTTGCCATATGAATCGATTAAAACCTTTGAAATTTTTAACTAAATTTAAACTACAATTAAATACATTATTCCATAAACCACCTTCATGAGGAACTTTAGTCCTACGGTAAATTGGATACAAACAATGTTTTTTTGCGCGCGGTAAAAATTGGAGCGTTAAATTGTAAAACAAATTTTCTTGAAAATGTACGAAAAAATATCATTTAATAAAAACGCACTTCTTCGACGACGTCACTGGTTCATTCATACGAACCAACGAATGATATGAGAGCTGTGAAGGATTACTGTAAACGAACCAATCGGGAGAACTGACCACAGATGACTGAACCTCTGACGTCATTCGCGGAGTTATTTCAGAAATAGAAAACTTTAAAAAATCATAACGCTGATAATACAATATACATATTTAAAAAAAAAAATTGGATTGTCTTTACACAAATAAAAATAATAAAAAAAAAACAGAACTTCCTCATTAACTGCTAAAATCTCCATTTTTTAATATTTGAATATTTAATTTTAATTATTAACTTTTACTTACCACCGCGTTATAAATATATATTATACTGTACATTTATTTCTAAACATTTGATTGTATGTAAGCATACATTGTACCACGCACAAGAGCTTGCCTCTTTTTTGATGAAGTATTTTATTTCGTTTTTTTTTAATACATAATTTTTGTTATAACAAATGAAATGAATAAGAGGTTTAATATAAATTTCAGTTTATAAAACCTTATTTAAATGATTTTGAATAAATGAGAACAGACAACAATATTAATTTTTTTTTTTTTTTTTTTTTAATATATATTTACCCAGTAATACTTTTTTAAAAAGTTCTTAAGACAAAAATAATTCAAATCTTTGAAATTAAAAAAAGTTATTCATCATAAGAAAAAATAAATAAATAACCAAATAAACAATATTTTATTATTTATATTTAGTCCAGTCCTGTCTAGTTTTAGAGATCGTACCCATCTCACTTCACACTTTTCATCTTTAGAAGAACAACATTACATAAAGACTTGACTTATTAGCTCCATATTATTGATGTTAACGTTAGTAATCACTGTTAAAATATAATAGAATTGAATACATTAGTTAATTATACGTTGAGAAAAAAGCTAACGTAGCTTTGAAACCAGTCGGTTGGAAAATATTAAAAACAAGTCGTTAAAAACAAAGTTGTTTTATGTATATTCATTTTTTTAATAATTAAATTTGATTACTGTTGTTTAATTTTGAATACTTTATCCTTAATGTTTTTGTATAAATGCATTTAATTTTGTAATAAGGATGCCAGTCTCATAGATGTTGCGAAAGTAATAAAATCTGTCACTGGTTATTCGAAATTTGTGGGTTAAATAACATTCTTCTTTTATTTATATAATAAATGTTTATTTCCACCATTGATTAAAGAATTTATATAATTAACTCGCTACATCAGCTGTCATCCGGTTAAGATTTCCATTGCTCTTGACTCCCGATAAAAAGATTTCAATTTCATTAAAAAAAATCTTGATTTCATTTTTACTAACTCCTCGATCAAAGGAAGTCATTTTCAGAGTTCCAACTCCAATCAGGGACACGATTTTATTTAATTACTCGGGAGAGGGTAAGTTGAAGAATTTTTCAAGGGTCACCTCTCAAATTTGGCTATATCTATTTTTAGCTTTGGATTTTCTGCCTCGTTTAAAGTACCCGCCGTACTCATTTTAATAGACCGTTTTTGATACTTAATGAAATTTATAATGATCGATATACTACAACAGAGATGAAGAAAAAGTTTGAGAAAAGCATAGGCATCCACAGAATTTCATTGACTCAAATTATCACCTTACTTATTATATAAAAATCAATATTCTAGCTATATTAAAACACCATGAAATTATTGTCATTTGAAATGATCAGACAAGATAAAATATAATAAAAGTACCCAGGTAAAATATAAAAAGTTCTATCGTATAATTCTAAAATCAGTGTTGTGATTTGTAAATGGAATTTGAATCCATATAAAAATTATGAAAAGATACGTTTTCTAAATTAAAATCGTGCTAAAAAAAAGTGATAGAATGGTCTTGAAAAATTACTACCGTATTATAACGGGGAAGCTAGTGGTTTTTTAATTTTAAAAATTTAAAATGATCAAATGAGATAAAATACAATTAAAGTACCCGTGTAAAATATAATAAAGCTCTATCGTATAATTCTTAAATCAATCTTGTGATTTTAAAATGGAATTTGAATCCATATGAAAAATGATGAAAAAATACGTGTTCTAAATAAAAATCGTGCTAAAAAAAAGTGATGGAATGGTCTTGAAAAGTTTCTACCGTCTATAAAACAAATACGTAGTCAAAGTAGCGTATTTTCTTCATTATAACGGGGAAGTTAGTGGTTTTTTAGTTTTTAAAATTTTAATTTTTGATTAATTATACGGCATAAGTGCCTTTTACTATATGAAATATAACAATGTAATGAGTTCAGTTATACAAAAATAAAAAATTAATTTAAAAGCACGGATATATAATATACAGACATAGACATGCACTCAGCATACAAAGGATATAAAAAAGGTGACACAAAATAAGTTAACGGTATTTCGTAAGCATAAGTGACTTTTGCAAATAAATCGTTAGTATAGAACATCATTAAATATTTATACAGAGATGATTGAATTCACAGAGACTCAAGTTAAAAATGTCGATATTAGAGGTATGTTCATTCCTAGTCTGTGTATACGCGGTAGATGTGAGTGACAAATAAGTTGGTAGTATTTTGTCTAGTTCTACGGATCAGTATGTTAATATTTGTCAAATCCAGGAATTCGCATCAATCAAGTTTAGAATTAATGTTTTTTTTATAAATATGTTATATTTGTTATCGTCCTGCGATCATCCAAAGTAAGTAAATTCTAAGAATTTGGCAAAACATGTAGTTAATTTGTTCGATAGGAATGTGAAATTTGAAATTAATGAACAATAATTTTCGTTGAAATTTCTTTTTGTGAATTTTGTAAAAAGGGGACCATATGGCAGAGTTGTACTCTAATTAGCCTCTAACCTAGGATAAATACAAGAGTTTGATTGCTCAGAAGCATAATTTCAAATCAGAATTTTAAATTCTTAATAGTTCTAATATTGAAACCCAAAGTTTTCATACTTTTAGAAGTAATTTGAATGATGTTTTAAGTCAATTTTTTCGTCAAATATGACACCAAGATCTTGAATCTCTTTGACTTTTTCCAGTTAAACTTTGTTTATTGAAAACGGAAATAAAATTGGAGATTTATTTCTACAAAAATATTATAATTAACGTAAAAGTAAATATAAAGATGAAAATTTAAAAAAATATCCATGCACTATCAAATTAAGCTAAAAAACATATTTGTATTTAAGTTTATCGTATTATCATCTGTTTCCATTTTCCGAAGTTCTATTTTTTTATATAACTCCGCGCGTGACGTCACTAGTTTTATTCGGTGAGCTGTCCTGATTGGTGGGTTGGCTTCCCGGAAACCGGAAATTTATCGCAACGCATAGGTTGATTTAGAAGAACTTCTGACGTCATTTAAAGTAGTTCTTTTTTAATAAAATCATTTTATAAATTTTTTCATACATTTTACAGAAACTTAACAGACTACTAAATGCTTTGATTTTTGCCGCGTCTAAGAAAACAGAGCATTTATCTATTTTTCCGTAGCACTGAACTTCGCGGTTACTTCATTATCTCGTGATTTTTATAGAACTTGAATAACTATGGTCCAGTGATATAATGTAAAAAATACGCTGTACTGGCGCAGTGAAATTATTTTTTTACTGAATAATTCATATTGTTTGGTGAAAAAATGTGAAAAAAATAACGTGTTCTTAATTTAAGTACGGCAGTGAAATCAAGTGATATCCGAATCGGAATTTAAATTCAATTTTAACAAATTTTCGAATAACAAGTGTCAAGAATGTGGGACGGTCGAAGGGATTCGCAGGAGAGGAGAGTGGTGGTGAATAGGGTTCGACCTATGTGGGCCAATCAGGAGTTGGGTGGTAAGCCCCCGCGTCCCCCTGCCGTGGAGACTGCGCCGCAGCGCCCCCAAGCTGAGACCTACGACATATTTTGTAAGGTTAGTAAACAATTTGATATAATATTATTAATGTGCATGCTAACCCAAAATTTTTTTTGGACGGGCTCCCGAAGCGTAGGACTGATCATCTTATCATCATGTAATAGATAGTCGAAATACGCTGTATTTGGACAGCAAATGGAGTGCCCTGTGCACCACTGGGTGCGGAAAGGGAAATGATGATGTTGATGCACCGGATTGCGGTCAAAGTCCGAGGTTCGAACCTCGGTCTACCACAACTTGATTCCTATTTTCTAATAGTGAACTATTTTCAACTCGTTTGAAAAAATCCACAAAGTTAATAATGTTCAAGTAAATCATGAGAATGCAAATTTTTAAATAAATAATAAAATTTAATGAAAAAAGTACCTCATAATCAATTGAAAAAAAAAATAAATAGGGGTTAGATTTTTAGCCGTCCGTGCGCTTTGTAGCTGCAAGATGTGTTGTAATCTGATTCCTGTCTGTTATGAAATATATCATAATTGAAAAACGGAAATTAGAATCCGACCGTTTACGTCCGTGTATGGGCTCTGTAGATGAAAGATTTGTTGGGGAATTTATTGTACAGTGTCCTTGAGGCGATCGCACACATAAATGGCGCTATATTAAACTATACTTAAAAATAAAATTAATACAAATACCTTTAATGCTGGGGGTGGAGTTTTAAGTTTAAAAATATCAACGGATGTTTGTAATATTAGTAGGTAGCTATATTACCACTTACCAACTTTTTAATGCCATGCAAAATATATCGTCGATATACGAGTATTAATCTTTTCAAGAAGCTAATATTTTTATTAAAAAAATTACAGGATTTAATGATTTAATACTAAATTTTCTCTCTTATTCAGACTACTAACATATGCAGAAAAAACACAGACATACTTAGGAGTACCATTAATTAAAAAATAAACTCGCTGCTTTTTAATTTCGGTAGGTACTCGTATGTGAGTAGATTAGAACGAACACATGCGATGAATGGGTTAAAAATACGTCTGCTAGTAAGGGAATCGATGGTTGACCAATAGCAAGACCCGGGGAGATATTCTGAACGCAAAAACGCGCGAAGAAAACGTATTTTTAACGCGTATTTACGTACTTAATACACGCTAACAGAGCGATCTCTTCGCGCGCAATTTTTTCAGAATAACAGCCCTGCGGCTCTATCACAAATGACTATCGACGTGCTAATAAGCGACGTGATAACAATTTCTCACCATGGTTGTTTATGGTATTTGCGATCACAATGGAACATCCGTGAAGTTATCGATCGGGATTTTTATATTTTTTAATATTGTCACACCTCACACTTCAACCTAATGGTTGGCAACACCTAATATTTAATTTCAAAATATTTACGTTTCGCGACGCATTATCCTGCTGCACAATCACATATTTGAATTTCACCTGTGTAAATATGGAAAATATTCCAGAACTGCTATTTTTATTTATTTATTTATTATTTATCATGCTATTTATTGCATTAAGCCGGCAGTCAGCAAACCCAATGTCAAGGAAAGCTGTCGCCGTAGTAATTGTTTGTAATTTAATTTTCACTTATATGTATAAGATACTCCTTACTATTTTGCTAATGAACTGTATTTAATTACGAGGAAAACAAAAAACAAACCGATACGACCGTTGACTTAGAGATTACACACGCGTTGACTTATGACCACGCTAACTTAAGCATGTTCATTATTGTTCATTGTGATCGCTCAAATGCTTAGCGTGTTTTTAAGCACGTCGGTAATAATTTGTGATTGTGCCGCAGGGGTGGTATTCTGGACGGAATTACGCTGCGATTGGTGTACCAATGCAGTGCCCTATGCACCATTAGGTGCAGAAAGGGAATGATGATGAAAAAAAAATTATATATGAAATTGTCAATGGGTATATTTATGTTACTAAAAAAAAAGAAAAAACAAATAATATTACTCTGTTATTGTTCCTTAATAAATAATAAAAATGTTCGATATAATGTCTATTTCTAAATGAATGTTGTTAATGAAATTAAATCTGAATCGATCCAGTAAATTAACGTTTCATCGGAAATACTTTTGAAATAAAACAAAGGTTTCATAGAAAGTAGAGATCCCTGGAAAATTATTAAATTTGAAGAGATGACTCCCGACAAATTCAATTTTCACACAATGTGATCAAAACAATTTCTACTTCCTTCTATCGTCAATCGCTTTTATCTCTTTATCTTCTGTTTCTTCTGATATCTTCAGATTTCGCAGGTTCAATCATCTTCATATCATGAACTTTAAATCAGAATATCAAAGGTTTTGAATACAATCAGAATAAAAGGGAGGTACAATGTAAGAAACAAATAACAGGGGATTTCAGGAGAAGATGTTTGAAAAAGAGAAATTTCTAGAATGAAACTTATTTTGATTTTTTAAAATAATATACATCCATTTATTACGCGTGAAACAGGGATTTGTAATGTCACCATGGTCGTTTAATATGCACAACTTTATGAAAGAGAAATAATGTGTGGGTATTGGAGCAAAAAATGATAATTTTGAAGTAAGCTGTTTGTTGTGCGCTGAAGATTCAGTTTTTTTTAGCAAGCAGTAAAGAGGATTTGCAACAAATAGTCTCTCAAATGTATGACGTTTGCCTGGAGAGCGAATTGGTAAACAAAAGTAACTCAGAAGTGATGGAATTTGAAAGGGGAAGTGAGGTTGGTGATCGTTTAATAAATGTAATCAACGAATGTCTCAAACGAATAGAAGAATTTATTTATCTGGGAAGCATGTTTTCCAAAGACGGAAGAGTAGAAAAAGATGTTAAAAAGAGAGTGAATGCGGGAACAAAATGAACGGCGCACTAAGTACAGTAATTGCTAATAAAAATATGTCAATAGAAGCTAAACTGGTAGTGCAAGGATGAAACCAGAGTGAAAGCGTTCGAAATGCGATCTCTCAGAAAAATGTATAGGAAAATCAATGGATGGCAGGGTTATGAATTTAGAAATCAGGCAAGTCTGAGCCAGGTATAATTGAAAAGATTAAGAAAGGGTCTCAGAGATGGTTTGATCGCGTAGAACGAATGGTTGACGAAAGAATGGTGAAACAGGTAATGTGGCGAGAATAAACGATAACGAGGGACGAGGACGACCAAGGAAGTTGTGGCATGACCAGATACCAAAATCTTAAGTTTGACCATGTCAAAAGTAGGCAGAACTAAAGTGCATTTATGACAAGATGAATGAATGTTTAAGAAGCTACACCAAGAACGTATGCCAGGATAGACGCGTGTGGCGGTCCATCGACTCTAGGTCCAGATGGAAGTAGAAGTAGTACTAATTTATTTTTAACTTTGCATTTATAATAGTAAAAATTAATATCTGTTCCACTACGAGACTGCATTTCTAATTTACACATTTATTCCAAAAAATTGAAAAAAGGTACAAATAAATATTTCATCGCCATGGGGGCGATAACAATCGTAGGCATATCTTCACAATGAAGGTGTAGTTAAAGATGAATTCTTCCGATCGATAATGGAAATACAGTATCGACCTTCTCCGAGAAATATTGACTTCTTATAATTGGTACATTGAAAAAAAAACACCGGGCGAGTTTCTTCTATGGGGGCTGCTTCATAAGTAAAATAAGAGAGAAAATCTCTTTTAAAAATAAAAAGTTACCGACCCTTTTGTCATACCGGAATTTGAATTTGTAAAATTCAAAATAAATTAAAATTCTGTTTTAGTCAAAGTTCACGCGAATTTCTCGATTTTTAATTATAAATTGCACAAAGTACACCTCGCGCCATAATCGAGTAGCTCACTCCATAAAAAATCCCAACAAAAGTGCGTGTCTGTATTCAAGTAACATTTTAAATAAAAATTTCGTCGGTGACAAATTCTCACAATTAAAATATCAAAGGGATTCTAATATAAAGAAGAAAAATTAAAATATGAATAAAGGAAAAGTTTTTCGGCAATTTGTGAAAATTTAAGCCGCGTACAATTCAAAAGAATCATTTGAACGAAAATTTTAATTTTCTTACTTAACACCTAAGAAACAGATTTTGTAACAGTTATTCAAATTGTGATTTTTAGTACCTAATATAATACAATATTTTTGATGAGGGAATAAAGAAGTCTAATAAAATAGTAATAAACAAGAAATAGATGTTTATCGTTTTTTTTAATTTTATAAAATTTGAAACCTTTAAAATAATTTGTCCTCACTGGGGTAACCGGTGCCGACGACACTTTACCATTATTGTTTTTTTTTAAAAAAACACAAAACATGAAAACAAAATAACCCACTGTTTAATTATACAGAGAGTAAATCAATATAATAAATTTATTTTTATATTTTATGTAAAATTTATATTACAAAACATGCAAAAAAAATAAAAACCTTTTACAAGATTGTAGTGGAGCAGATATTAATTATTATTGTAGTAGATACAGAAATACACATATATTGTTACTTTTTATGAAAATTGTTTGAATTTTAACGCATTTACAGGGCTTTCGACTTGTCATTGGCTGATTTAACTGGTCACTCAATTATTTTATTTTTTATTATTGAATCGTATATTTAAATTATTTTTGTCTCGCAGGAGTTACAACAAACTCATTTTGGGACACAAAAAAGTAATAATAAAAAAGCAACAATACCAACTAATCAATGATTTATGATTTTTGCTATTTCGAATATACCGCGTTGTCTTTATTTTTATTATTTTTCTACCTAAGTATGTTAAGTATTTAAATCTCAAAATTATTATATAGAACATTTATAAAACAACAGTGTAATATGTGAAGATATATTGTTATTTTATTATTTCATAATTTTGTAATAGAACACTGTATGTTAATTGTATTTATGTCTATGTTTATAAAAGGCATTTGTGCCGTGTATACACTAGTAAATAAATAAATAGTTAAAAAATATGGTTATAATAAAGATGAAGTAATAATGCAGTTCAGGAATGTAGGGCAAGACGGGGTTTCAAGGTTAGACACTACATAGGCATTTACTGGGTTTATGACCCGTTGTTGGCTGGTTTAAGTGATCATTCACTGCTTTTGAGAAAAATCTTCAGTGAAAGTTTTACTCCTTTGAGAAATTATTTTATCTTTTTTTTTTTAGAATGGCGAGTATTTATCTATAGAGAAATAATCAGCATTATATTATCTTTATCTCTATCTTTGGAGGTTTTGATTACGGGAATATGCCATCGTAGCTCACGATGATTTTCACAAGCAGCCAAGAGATTTCCTAACTATGTGTAATTTATTCTTTCCTATTTTCAATTTGCCGGAATTGCGGAACACTACATCCCCAGTAAATGCCTACACTACATAAAACACTTTTTTTTATAAATTCTTTGAAAAATGTTTATTAACATAAACTTCAGTCCTTTATCTTACAAAACATGTTACATAAAAGTAAAAAGAAACAATTAAAATTATTCAAATACGAGAGGTCATAATTATCTCAGGTCAGCTTCCCTCCTTGGTCTTCCTGACGTAGTTCTGGGCCATATTCTGCGACATAACCATAACAAAAACGGTTACCTAATTTGCTAATTATTTATTTTATTTATTAAAATTGGAAACATACCATACAAAATTTTATAAAATATTCCCAAGGAGTTTTTGTAAAAAACTCATTTAGAGACATGCAGATATAATATTTATTTACAGACATTTTTATATTTTAAACCATAACATTATTTACAAAAGCAGAATAAAAATTATGATACACTAGAAATTTACAATACTGATAATACGCTACATAAAAATTTTAAAAATCTTTTTCTAATTTAAAAGTCTATTAGGTAATATTTTTTTAAACCACTGAACTTCCTCAATACGGCCATACGTGCCTCAACTTTCCACATGACTAAAAACTTTTTACCATTTTTCATGCATCTATTTAATTTATTTTTTTTAAACATTTGTTGTTTTAGGTGATGCTGCTTGGCGACTCCGGCGTAGGAAAAACCTGTCTCTTGGTTCGATTTCGAGACGGCATGTTCCTTGGAGGGAACTACATCTCAACAGTCGGAATCGACTTCCGGGTTAGACGGAAATACGTCGTCAGAAACATTGTTTCCCCTCTCTTATTTCCCATCCATTTCCGCTTGCCTCTGATCATTCCCCAAAATGAGCGTCCTATAAAACTGTGCATAAAAGTAGAAATTTCGTTTGATGTGCATGTCTACCTGTAGTTAACTAGAATATTTTCGTGTAATGCGTAGCTTTTGTTTTGGTTATACCTTCTTGCTAACCTTAAGTTTTATAGGATTTTTTTATTAAAAGGAAAGTAATCAAAAATTAACAGTAGGCAAACTTTCGACTAGATTTTATTCTTTTAATGGTGTTTTTTTTTCCAAAAAAGGACTTGTTTTCTAGTGACATATTTTTTAATAAAAATACTTGATAGTTTAATTCCACTTTTATTTATAATTATTTTATAATTTTTTTACCAGTGACCGGGTCTCGTCGTGACCGACATCATCAGACTGGTGGGAGACTAAACAAATTTCTATGTTATACACAAGTGCAAGCAGGGGTTGTAAATCATGATTTTATATAATTATGTCAATTGAAGAATTAAAATTAAAATCATGTAAGTATAAGGTAATAACAATTATAAAAAAAATAAAATAATAATTATAAATAAAAGTGGAATAAAACTATAAAGTATTTTTATTATTATAATTAAAATGCAGTTCCACCAAGAAATGTCAGTAGTAAAACTCAATACATATTTTTTAAATATATTTGTTTTAAAGTTCTGTATGAAAACATTCTCCACAATATCCATATTGAATTTGGAAATACAATTAATTTAATTAATTCCATTTCATATATTTTTATCGGTATGCGTAGTATGTGATATTTTCATATGGACAAAATTTTAATTTGATGAATGTTAATGGGTAAATTACGTTAGATTTTTCTGTTTCCTGGTTTTGTTCGAACACTAATTGAACGTAGTTATGCAGAAAATAGCCAGTCCACAAAAAAAAAAAAAAAAAAAAAAAGAGATATTAATGTTATTAGGTGCAGTAAGGTCAATTCTATGTTCTCCTTAAAACAGCCAGACCGCTTTCATACAAAAAACTGTATTAATCACCTTCTGAAAATGATGTCGATTACAAAAACAGCATTTTTCAATTTGCTAAAAACACCCACAGCATTAGAAAAATCTTATGGTTCTTTAAAAATCATTGAAACCGGTC
The DNA here is from genome assembly GCF_059751315.1 of Micrasema longulum. Classification (NCBI taxonomy): domain Eukaryota; kingdom Metazoa; phylum Arthropoda; class Insecta; order Trichoptera; family Brachycentridae; genus Micrasema; species Micrasema longulum. The sequence continues at coordinate 315,529 of NW_028278160.1, read as the reverse complement.
AAATACATAATTCGATTATTGTTTGTTATATAAAGAAAACTAATGTTTTCATTGTTTATCATTTGTTAAAGTCAAAAACATTCCAACTGTTGTGTAGACTTGATTATTCAGTCTTTTCACAAAAATGCTATTATCTCAGTTTCACTTTTCTATAGCTGGCTGCTTTCTGCATAACTACGTTCAATTACAGTAACATGCAAATCGTATTATACACCTTCACCATAGCAGCTGTATATATATAACTAACGTGATGATAGGAAACATGCTGGAAGTAGCAAAAACTAACAAACATCGAATTTATAAAAAAATGTTTTTTTTTTGTGGGAGTAATATTTGAAAAATAGGGGATTGGGAGGAAGGAAAGGAAACGATGATGATGAAAAAATAAAACTTGGCTATAAATGAAATATTTTAAGTTTTCGAGACGTAACCGTCTCTTTGTCAGGACACTCACTACACTAATCTGCAAATAATAAAATACGCTTTTCCTTTATGAAATTTTTATTTACCACTTTTATTCCTCATAAGACTTTTAATTTCAGCAGAATTTGTGTGTTGGTGTAGTGAGTGTCCTGACGAAGAGAAGGGTTTGTCTTGAATCCGGTAAACAAAAAGGCCGGTAAATTATTGTATACTTACATTAACTAACATAAGCTAAAATGTTAAATAACAAATATTTATAAAATAAAAAATGCACATTTTAGGGATCGGATCAAATTTTTACGAATTAGAATTAAAATTAATGAATTCTGCGTTACAAATTGTAGCTTTACCCCCTCTCGTAGCCTATGGGGGTATTATATTGACATGCTGGCTAGGTGGCTAGTAGTCAGGATTTCTATCCCCAGAAGTCAGAGTATTCCGGGTCGTCCTCTAACCTTTCTTACCTAACTTCTTGGTACTTTTTGGTAAGGACACCCACTCGGGGTTCTCCTAGCGAACCAGCTTGCTTTCCTTTTCTGGAACTCTTTGGTACTAGGTTACGCCCTGGCTCTCATCCCGTACAGTCATATTATACTGTCAACCCTTGCTAACCTAGTTGCTTGCCTTGTTTGGCACCTCCGGGTTCTTTGGTCAGACATATAATTTGATTAATCGAGATCCTAGTAATTGATCCCGAGTACCTACTCAGTGAAGTACGAATGCTGGCTGTTCGGCCCTTTCGCCAACTTCTAAGTTCGGTGCGAGACATCATATTAACTAGGAAGAGCTAGTTCGGTTGTCCGAGGCACTCACGTGTTTTGGCCACCCGGAACCCGAGATCACCCCCTGTTGTGAACAACAATTCCTCTGCCTCTCAATCTGTAAAATCAGTGCTTGTCAACCCGTGTAACCAACGATATTGTATTAAGTTAATTTCCTAGTACTTGTACTGTATGTAAATTGTGAACTGAATCAATAAATATCTTTGAAATACAATCAGACGTGTTATACTGTTAAAAATGGATATAAAACAAAATAAAAAATCAGTTAAACCATATTTAATTCATTAAATAATGCAGGTGTTTACCAATTTAAATTAAATACTTATTCAGTTTACGTTGGAAGAACATTAAGAAATTTAGACGTGTTAAAGAACAAATGAGGGTCAAACGGAAAAATCAACATTTCAATTTCAATCATGACACGGACTATCTCTTCGTTCTAGTAACGAGAGAACCCTTTTAATACCCTGTCATCGCTCTAATTTTTTTGCCTCCTCTTTCACAGTAGTAGCCGCTCGATTGTGGAATAATCTACCCACAAATGTTAGAGACGCCCCTTCTTTATTTACATTTAAGTCAAGATTGAAATGTCACTATCTAAATATTTAAATTGTTCCTTTATCCTTCTTCTTTCCTTCCCACCCCCTCTCCTCTCTTCATAGTAAAGTGTTATTTTTTTATACATATATTTATTTTTGTTAATCTTTGCTTTTAATTTTTGTATAAAATTGTAAGATTCAATATGTCCATGTATTTATAATTTTCTCAAACTAAACGGTTTGGGTAGGTAGGAAGAAATTGCCTTAAGGCAATATACCCGCCCTTATATGTATATTTATTGTATATGTATATAAAGTGTCAAATAAATAAATGACACTAATAAAAATACAGAACTTAAAATCTTACAAACTCGTTTAAATAATAATAATAAAAAGTAAGTAAAATATAAATATTTCACATTAGGAAGGCTTAAAAAATAATGTTCCTTTGATCAATAATGAAACAACATTCATGTTCTTTTGTAATTGTACCTATTAAACTCACGCCCCTCCCTTCATCCCCTCTGTTTCTTTAAAACTATTTCTCCTACATCAAACCTTTTTTATAACCTAATCAGTGCCTGCAAGGGTTGCCAATAAAAAGCATGGCATGTTGGTTTTATATTTTTGTACGGCAACTACGGTGAAGGTGTTTAGTGGGTTTTGCATGTTACGTCTCGAAACCGGTAGACATAGAAAGCTCGGTAAGTAGTTATTTACAAATATTTCATAATATTTTATGAAAAAATGTTCTACAATTTAATACTTAACTAAATTAATTTACTAAATAGAATGCCTTATAATATTCTCGAAGAGTTTTTGGCAAAAATATTTATTGATAGGCAGTTACTAACATTTTTCGGAGACGTACAACTTTTGAATCTGTTTATACCACAGGACCTATAAAAAGGTCAGGAAGCATTTCACAAGAACTGTTAAAAGTGTTATGTAAGCTTTTTTATCATTATTAGAATCATAAGTTAATATACCTCATTTCTAAAATCAAATTAGCTTCATTAATTGAATCACTTACTCTAATAATGTGTGCTTATCGCGATGAAGTAATTATAATATTAAAGTTTTATAAATAGCTACTTTCTTATATGGATTTGTGTACATATCAAAAATACTAATACGCACGTTGCTCTTTCTGTTGACTTGTGGTATAATTATCGTGTAATAATTCAATTACAAATCTCTCGTTAACATGTTATGCTAAACCCGAGTATTTATATGGATTACTTATCTTGTTAGTAAATTAATTACTAACAATATACATAATATTATATTTGTAGTAAATATAATGTGTGTACAATAATATATAACATGGTTTCTCTGCGGAACTTTCTAGTCTTGTATAATCTCTGAGTAATTTTAGTTCAAATTGTAAGGTTCTTTTCCAAAACTTACTAGGTATTTCCATATTCGAACTTTTTCGAAAATCGATATTGATTATTATAGACTGTTTAAAGTAAACATGATAAGATGTAAATATAGTTTGTGAAGGAATAACGAGTATTTTTGTTTCCTAAAAAAAACAGATACCACCAAATACAGCAATAAATCGGTATTTGAAAAAATCTTTTTTTTCGTTTTGAATTTTCCTAAACTGACTATTTCTGGGAAACAGTTTTTGATAATATTTTTATTTATTTTTTCTCTCATCCTTTGCCTCATGACTAAGGATGGTGGTGACACTCGATCGTTCGTTTTGTGGTCTGCCTTCAGGTAGTCCTGTTATGGGCAGAGCGAAGAACATTAGTCACTAAAGACCCCAGGGTAGATTTAATAAGTCGCTCCATCGGGTAGGTGAGCAATCTCTGGATCTTTTACCCTTCACTCTACCTATCACAAGCTTTTCGAGGCTCTCTGGTTCTCTCCTGGTGATGTTTTGTAGGATTTGTTTGTAACATATAGTTGACAGCCGATCCCCAATATTTTATTAATTAAATATAAACAAAGTTGTATTTTTTTATATCCATATCAAAAATAGTTCATTTAAAAAAAATATTTATTTGTTTAAAACTCCAAGTACAAAGAAATAGTACTTTGGCGGACTTATTGCTAAAAGCAATATCTTTCAGCCAACTAAAAAACAGACTGGTCAAAATTTTATACTAAAAACCATAAATATACTCGTGTATTAAAAGATACATACATATGTTAAAATAAAATATAAAAACAACCTTATTATTTAATATAAAAGATATTTTTTTAATTGGGAGATAAGGCATGCACATATCAAAATTAAGTTTTTTTTTTAAGTACATTATATTATACGTATTAAATGACGAGGAAAATGTGGGATCAGATAATGGGAGAGAAAGATGAACCAAGGAAAGAAAAAGGGATAAAAAAAAAGGAGTAATACCTCAAAAAGTTCAGGATTCTGGGGATATATAATAATGTTTCAGGAGTTTCTTGAAGGTGGCTAGAGAAGGTGCATTTTTATATGAAAGGGTAGCTCATTCCAAAGTCTAGAAAAATTATGTGCTATGTCAAGGAATGGAAAGTGTTCTCTCCTGAGAATTAATAATTTATTTTTAAACTACAAAAATCAAACATAATTAGTACGTTTTGGCAAAAATGAAATAGATCAACATGTTTCGCTTCCCAATTCTATATGATGTGATATCAAACTCGATTTTCGGAAAAGAACCCTACAAATAACACCAATGTTAGAATCATACACTTCTTGCCAACAGTGATAAGGTACGAATTACATAGACTAACAAATATATTTCTTTAAATCCAAACATATTTAAAATAAAATAAATATTAAACAACTCGGTTTTTAAACACACATTTTGTGATAAAATAAAATAAATAAAACAACTTTGTTTTAACCACACATTTTTTTTCACCTACCGGTTTTGAAGCAAACAAACAATATTTCTTTTAGTCCTCTCCTGTCTTGCTTCGAAAATATTGTTATCAAATTACCACCCTTGTAAGAAAAAAAAAGACTTGCTTTATTGGGTCCCCGTATTTAGTTGACACGAAAAAAATATGTAGGAAATAATTTATTAGTTACGTAAACCTTAACGAAGAAGCTCGTTTGCTTTGAAACCAGTCGGTGAAATAAAAAAATAGTGGTTAAAAACAAAGTTGTTTTATTTATTGTATTTAATAAAATAAATAAAACAACTTTGTTTTTAACAACTAATTTATTTATTCTTTTTTTTCCACCGACCGGTTTCAAAGCAGAGAAGCTTTTTGTCAAAGTTTACGTAACTAATGAATTATTTGCTTTTTTATTTTTATTATGTCAACTAAATACTACACGTGGACCCAATAAATTAGCAAACCAGTCGGTGGAAAAAAAATATTTAAAAAAATTGTGGTTAAAAACAAAGTTGTTTTATTTATTTTATTATAATGAATAACCACAATTTTGTGCTTCAAATAAAATATATATATTAATAATAAATGTACAAACATAACGCTTTAGATGCTCCCTGCATTCTCAGCGGGAAAAATATGCCATCATGTTTAATAAAGTGGCAGAAAAATATTCTTTGCATCTTTGATCAATAATCTTTGGTTGATTTGAATTATGTCTTAAAAGAAGAAATATTCACATGTACTTTATATTATTCCCAGTTGCATATTCAACGAATCAGTGCATTTTGTTAACTTTTTGTATTTTCTCTTGTTAACAGAACAGGGTGGTGACAGTGGACGGTGCAAAAGTAAAATTACAAATATGGGACACAGCGGGGCAGGAAAGGTTTCGCAGCGTCACACACGCCTACTATAGAGATGCTCATGGTAAGTTTTATTTATTTATTTTTTAATTAAAAAAAACTAAATAGAATAAAACAAAACTATTAAAATGAAATTAAAATACCAATTAAATATGAATATTTCAGTACACGTGCTACACGAAGTTTGGCAAACAAAAAAAAAATGAAAAGTGTGGTATGTTTCCACAATACCCTGAGAAATTCGTATGAATATGTGGATAAATAAATACGCAAAAGTACTCACAATGAATTTCCATCAACAAATTAATGCAGAAAATTACATTGTTTAATCAATATTATTGACTGTAAACCCACCTTTAATAAACATATTGATACTATGATTAACAAGACACTAAAACTCTTGGGTTTTGTTAGCAGAACATCTAGTGGCTTTACTAACATGTTCACGGTTAAAACACTATATTGCTCACTTGTTCGTCCTCTTTTAGAATATGCATCCGTGATCTGGTCTTCCTTCTATCTAAGCAGGATAAATCAGATCGAATCGGTGCAACATCGTTTGCTAAGAAAAGTGGCGTGAATGATTGGCCTCGAGAGGGGAGACTACACTTACGGAGAAATGCGGTCAATGTTAAAAATCTCAAGTCTACAAATACGTAGAAATAACATTGACTCCATATTTATGTTTAATTTACTGAATGGCTCAATTGATGATCCATCGTTACTGGAACAAGTGGCATTCAATGTTCCAATCCGCCGGTTGCGAAATAATAATGTGCTGTTCCTCGATCAACACAGCGCAAACTATGGCTTGCATGCACCAATGTCCCTATTGAGTCGTATTGTAAACTCGAGACAAGATCTGGACTTTCTTGTTGTTAGTCTTTATAGTTTTGAAAAATCACTAAGATAGACCGGATCTTGTTTTGAGGTAGTAATATTTTTTTGTCCTAGCTTTAATTTTATTGAGTTGTATTTTATTTTATAAGTGCTTGTCTTTATTATAAGATATTGTATTTACCATCGTTAGAATAGACTGCGTAAGTCCGTCATAATTATAAAGTCGTGCGGAGGGCTAATTTACACTCAAATGATTTCGAGTGATCACAGAAATGTAGTAAACAGTTTGATTGAAATGATCGCCGTAGTGCAATAATATCTAATCAATAATGTTAACAATTACTATTAATCTCGCTCTTCTCATTGCATCGTTGATGTAACGTTCCTCCCAATCCAAAATTGAATATTCTAAATTAATCTTACAAAGCAGGTAGGTCGGCTTTTCATCAAATTCCCAAACCCAACCTAACCAAAACAGTGTGTGTTAATATATTTGAAGTACTCATTTTGTGATTTCCTTTGTCGAACAATCTATGTTTATCAATATGTTTCTTTTTTGGGTGATACCGTGTGTGGATTTGTTCCAACGTTTCGGCTACCATGAGCCGGGAGCACAGGAGCCGTCTTTAGGGTAAAAGGTGTTAAAATAATACTAATTTGTACCGTGTCGAAGTCAGCAGAAGGCACATTTCTTTCATTTATTTCTGTAGTATGTAGTGCTGGAAACCATGTTGAGTTTAATTTAAGCCCGTCATCTTTGTTTATTTATTTATTTATTATTTATTTATAATATAAACGGCCTAAGCCAATTACAACAGTTACATGAAGAAACATAAATGCAAGAAACTGAACAAAAATAACATAAAACTATTTAGCAAATATTCAAAAAAACGAAAGACCTAAAACTTTGTGCTAAACCATGCCAATCCAACTTCATCCCACACTGTTTAGTCGCGAAGAGATCTACGAAAAGCCAGAAGATCTATCCCAAAAAATTCCAAGTCGTGTGATGAATTGACTAATCCACACATTCTGGACATTGGGGCATAAAAACCAAAGTTGTTCTTGGAAGATTTTATAAATAGCAGATTTTGACTTCTGGTGACACGGTTGGGAACATGAAAAGAAATTGATTGCAACAGAGATGGGACATCACTTAAAGCATTAAGTATTTTGAAAATGCATATAAGGTCCATCTCAGTTCTACGTCTCTCCAATGAAGACAGATTAAGAGATTGCTCTATTTCAAAATAGGAATAATTACCCCTTTGTAATCCGAGCAACCATGCCACTTTTCTTAGAAAACGGTGTTGGACAGACTCGATATGGTCAATATGAGTCCTGTAGAATGGAGACCAAATAGGAGAAGCGTATTCTAGATGGGGTCGAACTAGTGAGCAATAAAGAGTTTTGATGGTATTGATATTTTTGAAGTCCGCCGTTGTGTTATTTATTTGTCCGTGTATTTCAATTGTCTCTTTTATTATTCGTGCACTGTAATTACTGGGTTTAGGTAAAAATTTTGGTTCGAAGACGAAAAAATGTCTGGTGTCTATAAAGTGTTCCGCTATTGCGGATTCGTCAAGGTGCCCAAGTTTACATGCTCTTTTGTGTTCGTCAATCCTTTTCTTTGCTGTGCGCCCTGTTAGTCCTGTGGACACTTTATCACATCCTTGGCAACTTGTTTATAAACAGCTTCCGTTTCCAGAGGATTCTAATATTTTTGGTTTAAAACGTAGCCGAAACGTCGAAACAAATCCAACACACACGGTATCACCCAGAAAAGAAACATTGATAACAGTGGCCGTGAAAACCTCCGCACCTATTTAATCTATATTTATGTTTTTTATTAAACAATTTCATGCATATACTTAAATTACCACGAAACTGCATTTTTTCATAGATTTTAATCATCATCATCATCATTCCATGTCCGCTTTCTATTAGGAGCATATGCTATCCACAAAGAGCCTCCATGCGTCTCTATTGGCTGCCAACTCCTTTACATCCTCCCAAGACAGGTTTTCGTCCCGAAGTTCTGACATAAACTGCCGACGAACAGTCAGCAGTGGATGTCCAGGACGTCTTGTAAAGCAGTCAAGTGTGGCTAAAGCTCTCAGGAGGCATCTGCAGTATATGGCTTAGCCAACCGTATCACCTCCGCTTGACGACAGTTTTCACCGGAGTTTGCTGCGTCCGTTCTCTTATTACTTCATTCCTCATAAAGTCAAACCACCGCTCACTCGAGATTCTTCTGAGACACCTATTCTCAAAACTCAGAATTTTGCTGTTTTGGGCCCTAGTGAGGTGCCACGATTCACATCCGTAGAGGAGAATAGGTGTTATGGAGGCGTTATATCGGCGGCATTTGGTTTGCACCGAGTAAATATCCGATCTAAGGCAGCCTTCATACTGTTGAATGTATTAATTGATGGATTTTAAATCTCTCTTTAAATCTTTAAGAAACACAAATAATGTACACAATTTAAAACAAAATAAAAATAAGTATTTTTGGGGAAAAGGAATATAAAAAGAGTTAATAAAGAACGCTGTCTGAAAACAAAATCCAGAAATCTTGTTTATTAATTATTAATGCATATTGAAGATAAATTATTTTTTCAATTTTCTTTTCACGTTCAATTGTGTGCAGGGTCTAGGGTACTGCATCAGTGCTTCAATTGCACCGTATTTTTGATAATTTTTGTTTCATGGAAGGTAAGGTGTTGTACAGGTATCTTTAAGTACGTCTCTATTTTTCTTCATAAGTTAGTAGTCGGCATTACGCCGACATGCTCATTGTTTGGTTTGAAATCTGACTTCTAGTTAATTTGTTTGTTACGGAGCGCATTATAGTCGTTCTTCTTTATTACATTATTGGCATGATTTGAATATTAATACACATATCATAAATTTTTTTATTTTATTTTTTTGAAAACACACACATTGCAAGATGATAACACACATTCTTAAAATAATTATTACAATATAAAGCCTATTTATTGATTAATTCGACATCCAATGTGAACAAATGAACGTTCGATAATTTATTTTTAAAAAATGGTTTAGTACATACGAAATCCAAAATATTTTGAATATTCACATGAATTTATTCAGGTCTGAATAGTTGAGAAAAACATGAAAGAAACATTAGTTTTTTATATGTTTTGATAAAATCTTGTTAAGCGATAAATACTTCGAAAACAGCCTTCTGAAATTCTACGCAAAAATTTAGCAATTTAAATGTGAATTTTAAGAAATATACCCATAAAAATACACTGAAATAAATACCATGGAATGTTTATGGCTGGTAAAAATACATACACATCAAGCATAATGAAATAAAAAGGGGAAAAACAACAATCTAAAGGTTCGGAAACAAAAATCAAAACATTAAAAATACGGCTGTTTTTTGAATGAGATGACCATAAAATATTTTATACGCTATTACTTACAGTAATTTGGAGTGAATACGGCCAATCACCGGATATTTTGAAGCCAAATTACTCCATTTTGGTTAAAGTTTATAACTTGATTTAAGTTCTGTTTTCAAAATACAATACATTTTTTATCTGACACTAACAAACTGCTGCAGAATGAAATTCTTACATTTTAAAAAATCAAGTTATTTCAATATAACCGGTAAAATTAACCGGAACATAACGTAAGTTGTAAATCTATGAAATAATCCGTTTTAAAAAAATAATTCTAGGTCACCAAAAATAATTACTTTATGTTGGCTCATGTTTTGTTTGTAAGCAAAAAAAAATAATTTATAATCGACTTTATATTGATTTTACTGTCAGGTATCACTAAAAATCTATTTTCGGGTGAATAGGGACAAGATATAAGGTGATTTAGAGTTTTGTGGCAAACAGATACGAGTTTGCAAAGATCCAGTCAGTATGGCTATTTAATGAAAATTATGATTCACACTTTTAAATGAAGATTAACTTTTTTTTTAAATATATTTTTTTATTTCACAAGCCAAATTCACCTTGCTATGTTTGTTATGATCTCAGGAAAAATTTTTTTTCTTAGATTGTCGTGTTTACTAATTAATTAAAATTGAGTTTTTTTCTTCCCCACAAAACATGGAATTCGAAAAAGTATATTTACTGTCTACTTAAGTAGACGGAGTTCATTGTATAAATTTAATTTTCTCTCTGAGTAATGATTCAATCCAATTTTGGTGAACAGAAATGTAAAGAGGAATTATAGACTCAACTAAGGACATTATAAAAATATTCGTATTCCTTAAATGAGTCGATTTATGACAATAAACATATTAAAACCTGTTCCTATTCACCCCAGATTACGGTAAACAATAAAAATAAATCTTCTCCTTTTTTTACCCAATATCAATCAAACTTATCAAATTTTGTCGATTAATTATTAGATTGAGACCGAAATTTAATAAATAATTAATGTTTAAGAATTTCTTAAATGTATTTTTTTTTTTAATGAATGGTATTGGATATAAAGGTTGGGTGTCATTTTTTATGCGTTTTAAACTAATATGGCATCTGCAGCAGTTTACATCATCTATATTTCTGTTTAATAAATTTGACATAAAGACTCTATTTTATAAAATAATTGAAGAAGAAAAAAATGAATAAAGCGGGTAAATAGTGGACGTCTGTTAAGTACTGGAAATAAAACGATAGTTAAATATTAATGAATATCATTTTAGATTATGTAAAACGGTATAGGCTATTATTACTATTATTATAGGCTACATTAAGGAGGTTCTTTATATTTAAAAGTCTGTTTTATTGTCCATAGGTTTGAAAACTTAAAAACACTAGACATTTCTCAAAATTTCTTTTTTTGTCATTTATCCTTATACCACCCCGTACCCTTCAAATACAAAATATAATTAACATTCACAAGAATTAATTAACGCCTGAAAAAGTAAAACAACGATAAAATAAAAACCAATAGTTTTTATTGTTTCTGTTAGCTTTTACATTTTTTTGAAGTAAATAACTCGTGTGAGTAGTTAATCCATCAAAACAGCGTACAACATTTTGCTTGATAATAAAATTTATTTAACATTTTATGTTATTTACGCTTCAACACAATAAAACTTAAAAGTTGTTATTTTGTACATTTGTTGAAAGCGTATTTAAACGTTTTTAAGAGTTAACTTTACTAGGATTTGCTTCTGTAATGACGTTTTTTTATCGCTGGAGAAGTAAATTTTACAATTGAGATTCACACGAAATAAAGTTTTATTACTTTTCGCGAAGGCTAAAATTTGTTTATGCATAAAGATCTGAAAATCGGACGTGAATAAAGTATTTTTACAAATCGGAAATAACATCGAAAATGCATCAAATGTGAACAGCAGATTTCTGCTGTTCTAACGAAAAAAAATAGTAATAATTACAATGTCTAAAAAACAAGTTTTCATTCTTCATTTTCGGGTTTAAGAACGAGTTGGTACATACAAAACGTCTCGCAGGTGGTATTATGCTTATCCATTAGTACTCCTAGATTTTTTACGGATTTCCTGTATTGAATATTGGTACCATTGACATTAAAAAGATTAAGTGAAGATGCGTCTAGCTTACTAAGAAATCTTTGACTACCGGCAAACATAATTTGTGTTTTTCACTGTCTAAGATTATCACCGTCTGAACATTTTGTGAATTATCTGTATTGATAAAATTATTTTTTTTTGAGTAAAGATACAACTTAATCACATTAAAAATTCAAACACGTTTTAAAACTACCGAAATGCAAAAAGTTTACACTCCGCGGAACTGATTCCATTGAGCACCTGGCTAATGTTGACGAAAACAATGGCTCATTAAAACAATGCTACCCATTTATTACAAAATAAAGTGCAACTAACGCCCTTAGATGCTTACTCAATAAAATTTAATGCACATTATAAAATTTAATTGGAATGATTATCTTACTTAAATACGAAATGACAGCCGGCTTAGCCCAAAAAATCGTCTTTTTCTAAAATTTCAAGCTCTGGCTGAGGGCCAAAAGTAGTATCGAATAATTTTTTTAAATATTTTTTGAATTCCGAGTAATCCAAAAGGCACCTTTTAAGACCCCTTTCATTTCAAAACTTCGAAAAAAAAATATCGGTCTATACTATTGTACAGTCAAAGAGGTGAAACATTTATTGATGCGGGTGAGATTAAGAAGGAACGCCTACAAATATTTATAATCCTTAACCTGTTTTGTTCCAGCCCTTCTCCTGCTGTATGATGTCACGAACAAGACCAGTTTTGACAACATCAGAGCCTGGTTAGGTGAGATAAGAGAGTACGCCCAGGAGGACGTCGTCATTATGTTGCTCGGTGAGTGTCCTTTTATCCTTTTCGCCTTTTTATTTTATCCATGCATCGACCGCTCACAAAAAGGTTACCTAATTTCACGCAGAATGAATATCTACAAAGTACCAATACAAATAGTTTCAGCAACCCCACAAGTCACCAAATAAATACCGCAAATCAAGCCGCTCAAAATTCTTTTTAAAATATAAACTCTTGACCGTAATTTTTTTTGATAATATAACAATGGTCTTACTTTTTTTTATAAAATCGTAATAAAAAAGATCAAACTTTCATACAGAAAAAAGTGTGTAAATATTTTTTGTAGACCTCTTTAACTCTTAATATGTTTCTTTTTTTGATAAGTGTAGAAACACATTTTTAAATAAATGTTTAATGTCAATCATGTGGGGAATTGACACTGATATATATTGGATGGTAGTACCTACTTTAGACTAAAGAAACTGGATTTCACTTTTTTAATTTTTTTTTATTAAATCATACAAAAATTTTTGTACTCCCAGGAGTTACGACAAACTCATTTTGGGACCGAATAATATTTAAATAAAGGTATGGTAATAATAACTATAAATTAAAAAGTAATAATATGTACATAAAACTGAAATAAGAAAGCAAACAAGTATATAATACAAAGAAATTAAAACAATTCATAATCAAAATTAATATTAAACATTTGCATATAGTAAGAAAGAAATATTCGAGGAAAAAGAAGAACTAAAAACTAAATTTTACCTTTTACGTACCTCCTCAAGTAGTCATTTTTCCAATGAATATAGTCATTTTTTGACGTTCTATAGGAGTCCGGTAGCCTGTTGTACTCACTACAAGCAAGGTACAGCAGAGACCTTAGACCATACCTTGTCGTGTGTGATCCAGGTACGTGAATATTTTGACTCTGTCGCGTATTATACTGGTGGGCGTCACGATTGAAGATATAGCCAATATTAGTGAGAGAGTCTTTATTTACACCTTGAAGCACCGTTTTTGCAATCTCATAATACGGTATGACCAAAAATGGGAGAATGTCAGTAAGTTTGTAAATGTCTTTGACGTACGTTTCCATTGGTATACCGTATATGTTTCTTATAGCTCTATTTTGTATTACTTGTATTTCTGATTCACACCTTTTTGTGTCAAATCCCCAGCTGCACTTTTTTTAAAAATCTCAACAGGCCAAAAAGTCCAATTTCAGCACAGAAAACAAAGGCTTTTAAAACGTAACTTTTTTGTGTTCTCATCGGGAATCGAGCCCAGAGCTTTCCGTGCGTAAGTTTAGCGCCTTAGTCATTACATCACAGAGGCCCGCTAGCGTTATAAAATACTCAAACCAAATGCCTGTGTTATTTGTAATTTTGTATCTTATAATATAATTGAAAGGGATTCGTGATTAATCAGTAAAACTGCGCCTAACCACGGATTCATTGGCCGTCCATTTTGATTGAATACACTATTTGATTAAAGCACCATCGATATCCACAATATTACGTTGATAGTACTATTGATAATATTGTTTAATTATTAGGGTGCTTTTGTATATTATTATAATATCTAGCGGATATAATATCAACACTAATAATATTAATGCGGTAAATGGTGCGGCAGGAGCGTGCCAGGCGATTACTTACATACCGCTTCATAGCGTTTTTATTAATTACTGGCTGAACCTGACAATGCTTTTCGATTGCTACAATTCAGACAATATAAGAAAGTACTTTTGACAGATTACAATAGTGTTGTGGCAGTTTTTTTTCTTCCAATTTTCGATATCGATTTCGAATAATTTTGCGTCAGATGAGGTAAATAGAAACGGGGTTTCATGACTAAATAGCTTAGTACGTTATTACGCATCGATAGTTCAACGTCAAAATTATCGTCGATTAATTTTAATGAATCGTATTGCAAGCACTTTAAAATGAACACGCACAATGAACACGCACAATATAATTTAATATTCAATATAAGGTCGATATTGTCGATCATTAGTAAAGTTTTCTGGTACATAATGGTAATATGTGGTACGTTACTATTTCGGCGACTCAACAATAAAGTACGGCATTTGTTTCCTACACTTAACTGTCAATATTTTCAGAACTGCGTAAATGAAGTATTAAATGAGCACAGTTGAAAGTTTGATATAAATTATTGTATTCAGTTTTTTTTTATAAATAAAGTCATAATAGTGACATGGGTAATGTAAAAGGAAACACAATACCTTGTAGATCAGAAAATTTTCTTTAGAATATATACCATTTAGTTTTTTTTTTGGTACTCATTTTCAAAATAGAAAAAGACCGGCAGATTTTAAATTTCTCGCAACAGAGAGGGAAAACATTTCTGAGATATGGGTTAGGCATTTACAGGGCTTATGACCATTGTCGTTTGCTGGTTTATGTGGCCACTTTACACACCGAGTAACTTTCACCATTTTGCCTGTGTTTTCGTCAACATCCGAATTTCCTCAACTCATCAATCTGTTGACTTTTGTAAAGTAAAAAGGCAACCTTTATCATGTGGGTGAAATTCATCCGGTTGAACCATTTCACCTACTAGGCAACGCCTGAAAACAGTTTATCAATTTCTATACTTCTTTTTATACCAGTTAAGTTTAATTAACAGTTATGAAATATTTGTAAATAACCACTTACCGACTTTTCTATGTCTACCGGTTTCAAAACACACCCGTCTATTCGTCAGGACACCAACTAAACCAACATGCAAACCAACAATCAAAACCCACTATACACCTTCACCATAGTTGTTGCACAAAAATATAAAACCAACACGACATGCATTTTAATAAGCACATGCACTGATTAGGACAAATATGCACTGATTAGGACAAACATACACTGATTAGGACAAACATGCACTAATGAAATTATAATATATATTTTTGTTTGAGGGGATGTAGTAGACATAGAAATGTCGGTAAGTGGTTATATACAAATATTTGATAACATTTATTAAAATGTTTGACCACAAAGTTAATGCTTTAAATATTAATAATATTAATTAACAGTGTTATAAATATGTCCGAATGTTAAATTGGGACAGAATTTATGTTAAATGACCCCCAAATAATGAAAAAAGTTTGTGAGAAATATGATAATGTTAGATATTTTCACGAAACGTATTCGCTTTTTATTTCTTAATAAATTTGGTAACTTGGATGAAACAGAATATTCAGTAAAGTCAATATGGAAAAAGTTCTTCCTATCAAAGGGAATCAATCAAAAGAGCTTTAGTAAGCTTTCAATATAGAATTACTTCATCTTGTGTAGCTTTATGCAAAAGCTTTCTACGACTTTTACGTTTGACTTGTTGCATTTACTGATTACGAGGTTTTAAAGTTGAACCGGAACAATTAGTCTTTAATATATATTATAACTACTTTATAATCAATAGGTTGACCTCAACAGAGACGAAGAAAATACTTTTGAGAAAGGAATTCGGAAGTCTAGTAATTTAAAGGGATTATCAAAACATCAATATTAAACCCTTCGCTCCCTGACACATGACGGTATTTATTAGTCCAGGGGGTGCCATTATTAATCCTATCGCGGGGAAGAGAAGAAAGAAGTTTAAGGATTTTTATTTTTGGCATGCGACAACATTTTCCTTAATATTTATCCACAATGATGATGAAACGTAAAAAAATGAACGCGCGAACCGTGGTGATTTTCATTAAGATACTTATTGCGACCTAAAGCATTACCCAAAACACTCACTAAGGTTGAATTGACCAAACCGTATGTGTTTTTTTCTTTTTATAATTTATATTTTATTCATGTTTTATTTTATTTTATTTTTATAAACATAAACGGCAAATCTGCCTTTTACAAACATTTATAATATTAACATATTTGGCTTATTTTTTATTTTTTTTTAAACATGAATTTTCTTAAACCCAAGATTTATAAAAAATAAAATAAACTAAAAATTATACGAGATTTATATTTAAAAAAATAACCTAAAAATTATACAGCATATTCAGTAGAAAGTTTTAATAATAAAACATTCTACAGTAAAACAACAAGAAAATCATAAGTATTGTTTTACACAGCTAGGCAAAGTGAACAAAAAACTGTATTTATATATATTATGAAATGCATGAATAAATAAATATAATTACTATTCACCATCTTAGAAAAAGTTCAAAAGGTTTGTTCTAAAGGAACAATACCCTATACTAAATATACCAGATATGTGGGAACAACTATTGCCGAGTTCATGAAGTCTATTTAATACGGCATTACAAGTATACACTGTCCGTGAATTGTTGCTACAAAACGGTGGCACCTGTCTATTCATTCTTCCAGGTACCCTGAAGTTGATAAGAGATAATAGTTCAGGGCAATCCCATATTGAATTTACAATTTTGAATAAATTTAAAAGGTCTATAATTTTTCTTCTATCGTTAAGTTTTAACAAATTAAATGTTTTTAGTAAATAATCGCTATTTAAAAATTCATGAATGATTCTAAGTTATAGACGTTAATTTGACGTTTCTCCCCCGTTGGAATATTCATGATAGCACCCCTGGGCCGCGATTACGAACAAAAAAATTTAGGCAACCTCAAAATCATAATTTTTAGTTATCTACTAAAAGCACGTTTTTGTATCTTCCTACATGAACGCTATGAATAGCAAAGTACTGATTCATTACAATCATATTATGATGATTTGAATGCATGACCTGTATATTTGTAGCAATCGTGGTGGAGAGTAAAACCATATTTTTAGTGGGTAATTCACAAATGCTTATTTCAAGTTACCTAGTTATTGTAATTACACCGCGATATGTAAATCTTATTTTAAAAAAAGAAAAATATTTGTTTAATTTTCCATACATATATTTACGTGACGAATGTGTGGGAAATCAATGTATGAAAGGGTTACGAATGATGAAATCAGGCGAGAGTGTAAATCTGAGTCAAGTATAATTGATAAGATTAAGCAAGGGTCTCTGAGATGGTTTGGTCACGTAGAACGAATGGACGACGAAAGAATGGTAAAACAAGTATATATGGCGAAAATGAACGGTGACGTGAGACGAGGACGACCAAGGAAGACGTGGCATGATCAGATAAACCAAAATCTTAAGTCTGGTCATGTCAAAAGCAGACAGAACCGAAGGGCATGCATGACAAGATGTATGAACTTTTGAAGAAGCTAGGAATGTATTCCAGGATAGACGTGTGTAACTCTCTGCCTACTTCTACGGGGAAATGGCGTGATGGTAGTAGTAGTAGTAGTAGAACACTTCAGCGTCTGAGCGTGGGCCATTCTTTTTTTAATTATTAATAAGTTTATAGCATATAAATATGGTATGACGTGACCATGAAAAGAAAAGAAAAGAAAAGAAAAACAAAAACAAAATTAACATATGGTGATATTATGAAAACAGGATTTATTCGCAGTATGCATTCTCCCTAAGGGTGAACATAACTTTCTAACGGGTGAAATTCAATTCTTGTCTATAAAAAAATAGATTCACTCAAAATGTTGTTGATAAAATTCATGTATATCCAAAAAAATATGTTTTTTTGGATAGCACCTAACTTCTTTATTAAAATATTCATAGTATTCGGGTTTTTTCTCGTAATATTTTCACCAAAGAATTCACATACCGCAGTATACCGGGTAAATTGGGTACATAATTTTCTTTTCAACTCGTACCGTATTATTGCGGAGGGGAGCTTAATGAAAGCTCTAGATTATCTTTACACTTTACATGAGCTTTTTACTCTCAAAGGGAGATTAGTTTCGAGTTCTGTGCTAGCTTGAATATCTTTAATATACAACTGAAAGATATTTCAACAGAGATGAAGGAAACAAACTTTGATGGATATACATAAATATCGTCGGTGGAAAGAAAAAAATTCTCAAGCGACATGCTGCAGATTTTCAGGAGAGCCAATTAAGGTTTTTTTGCTTTTTTTATTAGTAAAAAAAAATCAAAGATACCTATTATTTTTGCGCGATTCTACATAATATAAATATGAGATTTTTTATAAAATAAAAAAAAAACTTTCATTGGCTCTTCTGTAAAGTTGGCTACATGTGGCTTATGAAATTTTCAAATGTGTATGTATATAGTGACTTCTATATCAATATTAAATCCGGTTGTGTTCCCGTGGCTAGTGTTGCGGACTCACGGATCAGAGGTCCGGGGTTCGAACCCCACTCTACCCCAACTTGATGACCATTTTCTAATTGTGAGTTATTTACAATACGTTGAAAATGGCCTCAAAATCGAAATATTCGGTAAATCATAATAACTAAAATATATGTGTTTTTTTTTGTCAATAAAAAAATTATAGTTGGATATTTGAGTTCTTATGATTCACGAGTTTTCTATGAGTTGTAAACAACTATCAGAAAATGGGAATCAAGTTTGAGAAGAGTGGGGTTCGAACCCCGGACCCCTAATCCGTGAGTCCGCGACACTATTCACGGGGCCGTAACCCGGTTTATTAACCGAGATAAAGGGATTATTGGAGACTAGAAATCTAGGCATTTACAGAGCTTAAGATCTGTCATTGGCTGGTTTAAGTTATCACTTTACACACTGTAACATGAATTATTATGCCAAATTACAGGCGACATCTTTTTAAAAAGTGTTGATGGCAGTTTTCTTTCGATGTTACTAATTTATTGACAACTATTTTTAATGGCATTGCATTGTAATTGTCTTTATTAGCATTTTTACCCTGTAACGGGCATCTTCAGACCGGTGGATATCTGAAGATGCTAGTTTTAGCGACTGCTGACTGAAGCGACCAGTCTGAAGATGCCAGATAGAAGATGAAAGCGCTAATTGGTGGAGTCAATAATTAAAAGTGTACTGAATATTTTATTTTAAAGGTTTTTTGAAAATACTAGTTTTTACCTAATTGTAATATATAATTTTTATTTCCTTCGTTTCTAATGAGATATCGGCCTCTTTAGATGATATTCTAGGAGGGTTGTTAGTCAACAAATATTGAAAAATTTAATAATATAACCCTATGTCCGGATGCTGTATACCTAATCTAAGCCAGGAGAGACATGGTTGAAATGTATGAAGAGTGAAAATCAGGCTCATGAAAAATGTGCTGGTTTGATAAAATGAAACAAGAAATTTGTTGTAATGTGCGCTTTTAATATTATAATGTTGTGATGTAAATTAAAAACTTGTCATTTCAGTTTTTAAAAATGTTCAAATAATCATCCTATCGAAGAATATATCGTATGTCATTTTGTACACCTGGAGGGCAAAACGGTTTTTTGTAGCATGTTTTTGATTTGATATTTGATATGTATTCCTATTTAAAAAGTATTGATATGATAAGAAATAGCATAAATAAAATAGCATAATAAAGATAAGAAATAGCATATTTTAAATTTTTTGACCTAATAAAAAAGTGTTAACATTCCATTGAGGTATAATTAAATAAATATGGTGTTTCATAGTCGGCCTCGTGGTGTAATGTTCGGCGAGTTTGCCTACCATGCAAGAGATTTCGGGTTCGATTCCCGATATGAAATAAATATTTAAAAATTGTGTTTTTACACTAGAATATTTCATGGTCCCTGGACTGGTACCTAATGTGTAAGACTGATCACCTTACCTTCATGTAACAAAAATGATCAAAATACGCTGCGATTGGTGTACGGATACAGTGCCCTATGCATCATTAGGTGCGGAAAGGGAATGATGGTGATGATGATAATGTTTCATAGAACGATTTTTTAAAATAATTTTTCGAAAAATGAGTGTTGTCGCGTGAACATTGCCGTGCAAAACGCGTAGTAGAGTAAAAAAGTCTAACTGTCTTTTCCAGTTTACGGGAATCCAAAGCTGGATGTTGCGCCTTTTTACGCTGTTACAGGTTAACTGTCTACAAGTTAGGTTCCGGAAATTAGATTGAACGGAAAATATACATATATGTATATCAAAAAAAAAAATCAAAGACAAAAACTTGAGTTCTTATTATTTACTCAAATATTTCAATGTTCAAATCATTTCCTAAAAGGCTTAAATCGAGTTGTGGTAGAGTGGGATTTGAACCTGGGACCTTAGGTCCGTGGGTCCGCAATACTACCACGGAACCACAACCCGGTTTTTGTGCTAAGTAGAAATTCGATTACCTGTCGGTACTCTGTTCCGAGCACGGAGAGTATCATCCCTTAAGTCTTTTATGCGTGGAATTAGAATTTACCCAGCTGTTAAATGTTAGCACCTAACGCGGCGGTTAGCTTTTGCTTTGGGGCCGCCAATATATTTAATTAGGAACTGGAGCATTTTATGCTACTACCACTCAACATTAGTGGCCTAAAACTTCTGTATTCTGCGAAAATACTAAATTTTATTTATTATACTTATTTATGCTTCAGTTAGTTCATAACATCTAAAGAACTAATATAAACATTAATAACATTACAATTTTACATTAAAATTTCTCAAAAACATATTTTTCTAAAGCATTCTGAAATATTTCAAGGATTTACATTTATTTTATTTCTTCGGGTAACTCATTGTACAGTTTTAATCCCTCGTGGAATGAGTTTAGAGACTCTGTTTTTCTCCTCATTGGTAATCTATTTATCCATAATAATAAAAATAATCTTATCTTTTTTATCTCTAGTTTCGTAGGTATAATATTGTTGGTTAAATGTGACTACATTTTTTATTTCATTCATCCACTTAACACTCTTAGTACCGGCCGAATACACATAGAATTTACCCTGTGCCCGGCCCATTTTTGTGAATTTTCATGCTTTGTGAAGGGTTTCTCAAACGTGTCATAATTATGAAAATGCTAGGTTAAATTCTTCTTTCTCATATTTTTTTGAAACAGTTTAATAAGTCATTTTTGCATGATAGTTTTACCAACAAAGCCACATTGCAATGCTCGCACATATACCTACAGCGTCTCACTCCTTTTTTGTACTTTGTATCCCGGAGCCGTGTAAACACGTGATTAAAATAACCACGCGCTGTGTCCCGGTCCCGTGTTTTCACGTAGTTTACCAGCAGTGAAAACGTACTAATAAAAGTCACTAGATGTCAATAAAATACACTTTTTTGAACAGGTGGTAAATCACGTGAAAACACGGGACCGGGACACAACGCCTGGTTATATAATCACGTGTTTACACAGCTCCGGGATACAAAGTGTAAATTATTTTTTGTATAAAAATTGCTGCATTATATTTTATTTGTTGCTGTGCTGTGAAGAATTCAATTTAGTATATATTTCTACATTAGAATACGCATTTCTTTCAAGTTTTATCCTCATTGCTTTTTTTGAAGAATTTGTTAAATTTAACACGTTTTATTAAATCTATAAACGTTTATCTTTCATATAAACATTGAAATTAACTGTATTGTCTTTGTTTACTTCCACACGCAAAGTTACAAATACAATACATATTGCAATTTCATCATCATACCTTATCTATACATAATAGTTCATAGGGCATATCAACAACAGTGCCTTGATGAACTTAATTCGACTTTGTGTGGCCGCAGTTCGATCAACGACGAATTTTGCGAAGGTCGTCCAAAATCGGTTGTTGTTCCGAAAAATATTGAAGCTGTGCATCAACTGATAATGGAAGATCGTCATTTAACTTACCGTGAGATTTAGGCATCCTTGGGCATAAGTGGAACCAGCATACAATCAATAATACATGAACATTTGGGCGTTAAAAAAATCTGTTCACGTTAGATTCCACATAATTTGACAATCGCTTAAAAAAATGCTCGTGTCAAATGGTCGAAAGAAA
Organism: Micrasema longulum; assembly: GCF_059751315.1. Classification (NCBI taxonomy): domain Eukaryota; kingdom Metazoa; phylum Arthropoda; class Insecta; order Trichoptera; family Brachycentridae; genus Micrasema; species Micrasema longulum. Next base: position 293,150 of record NW_028278160.1, on the reverse strand, counting down.
TGTTTAAAAAATATGATTGCGGTGCTTCAAAACATGTTTTTAACATCGTGACAGGTGACGAATCTTGAATATATTAGCATGAGCACGAAACGAAACAGCAGTCGATGATATGAGTGTTTTAATATGAGCGAAAAAGTTGTTGCGGACTTCAAAACAAATGGTCGTCTGTTTTTTTTCGGAAAACTGGACGTGCCGCACCGTATCTTTGGTACAACGTAAAACAGTTAATTCTGAATGGTACACAACCATTTGTTTGCCAAAAATCTTCGCAGAAATAAGGAAAACCAACCGCCGACAAAAAATCATTTTCCACCACGACAATGCTAGCATCGGCACAATCAATAGAATATTTAACCGGTCAAAACATCGAATTAATGACTCATCATTGGGTACCCAATTACTTATTTTTATTGCAGAACATCAAAAATAAGTGCGAGGTCAACATTTTTCGGCACCTGAAGAAGTTGTTGATGCGTTTAAAATGCACGTTTCAGAGGTACCTCAGTCTGAGTGGCAAAAGTGCTTTGAACATTGGTTAAAACGGATGCAAAAGTTTATTAGTAATCGTAGATATTCATTTGAAAAACAATAAAGCCATTTCCGATGGTAAATTTTTGTTTTTTACTAAAATCCCGAAATTTAAAAGGCAACCCTCGTATATAAAGATAAGGAACAATTAAAGCATGTTTTATCAACTTTATAAACTAACGGATATGTTAGGAGTTAATATAACATTAACATGTGTCCATTTTTTTCCAAATTTGAAAATTTGCACCAAAAGTAAAACAAAATGGTAAAAGTTTAACTCATTTCAGAAAATTTATTCTCTCGATTGAAAGCGAATAGAAAGAGATGTCGAAAATACTCACTTTTATCTACTTAACATTCCGTTTTGAAGCCTTGGATCAAAATAAAATAATGTGTGTAACGCCAAAAGAAAACGCAATATCTTATAGAGCAGAAATTTTTATTTAGAATGACGTATAATCATTAACTTTTTAAAAACTTTTGATGCCCATCTTTACATTTGGAAAAAAACAGACACAACTTTTGTTAAAACCTAATATGTATATTTACAACAAATGAGATACTTTGCGATAACAGTAAAAATCCACGTCGAAAGTTGTAAAAAATAATCGCACGAAAATGCTGACGTTTTAATTCTATTTTTAAACTGATATCAAATTTTGAAAAAACTATAAATTACAGACTATAACAATTGAAAATAGCTACCGTATAAAAAACTTTCTGAGTAAATATAGCTTCTAAAGTGTCAAAGTCTACGAAAGAGGTGTCAGTTCCCAGACAGCAGCACCAGTGTTGCCAAATCTCGAAATATAAAAGGCAAACCTCGTATTTTTTAATCTTTTCTGTTTCTATTGAATGTATATATTTTTTTAATTTTCTAATTTTATTATTTTCTTTATTTTAAAATATATATTATAAAGTAATGCCTTGTAGGAGAAGACCCGTGCTAAGGCTGACTAACATAAATGTTTATTTATAAATCTTCATATTCATACACACACACACGTGTGCACCCTTATAAACATTCAAATTCATACACAAATACATACACGTACATACACACACACATGCATATATACATACAGATATGTATACATACACATACACCCATAAATATTCATACACACATATATATATATACATAAACACCTTTACATACACACCCTTAAATACACATACATACATACACACATATATATACACATATATATATATATATTTATATATATATTTATAAATTTTATCCTTCTTGTCATTGTATTGTTTAGTGTTTAAATTGTCGTGGATAGTATATAATCTTAATCTCTCTCTGGGTCGTTGTCTACAAATATTTGCGTATTCAACATATTTTAATTGTTTTCGATGATCATTCAATAAAATAATCATCTTAGGGGCGAATTCCTCTCTCATTCCATTTTTAGAAAAGGTTATCCATCTCGGCTATAACATTTGTTGATCTTAATTTATCTTTTTTTAGGTAATAAGGCTGACAGCGGCTCTGAGCGGGAGGTCCGGCGTGAGGACGGGGAGCGCCTAGCGCGGGAGTACCGCGTGGCCTTCATGGAGACCAGCGCCAAGACGGGCACCAACGTGGAGTTGGCCTTCACGGCCATAGCGCGCGAGCTGCGCGCGCGCGCCGCGCAGCAGGCCGGACAGCCCGTGCCCGGGGACGCGCAGCAGCGCTTCTGCGTGCAAGACTATGTCAGGGACCAGACTCAGAGAAGCGGCTGCCCACCGTGCAACACGTGAACAGAAAGAGGACGAAAATTAGTCAATCTGAAAAGAATCTGTAGTAAGGGAAACGCGTACAAAATGGCCCCTAGCACATAATTTCAAATTCACATTTTTTTCCTTTAATAAGGCACTTGTTACGCAGTTACGCACAAAAGGCGGTTATTATTATGCGTGGTGTCGTACTCGCAAAAGTCCACAGTGGTATGTTTAAATTCGCCATTTTCCATTAGGACAAATGCAAAATTTGGTCATGTTTGTAACTCAATGTATATTAACAATGAGTATTTGGTATTTCCAGTATTTTTATAGCATTTGCTCACTCGACTGTAAAAATAAAAAACAACACTATAGCATCATAGTGCTGTGTTTTTCTTGATATTTTACTCAATTGATTTCTAAGAATACTGAAGTTTGTGGTATTTCTCGACAAAAATAATCGTAGAGATACTGCAGTGTTTTCCTAAGAAGGAGAAAAAAAATGTGATTAACATAGCCGGACCGAAGGGGGGGATTCGAATACCCCATGGACCGATTTTAATTCGATAAGTCAAGTGTTTTTAAAGCTATTTGCCGTATATTTTTTGCAATCGTGAAATTAATAGAAAGAAGCATTTTCCTGTTTTTGTTTTTAAATTTATGTTTTTTTTATACTAAAACAAAAAAAGACGTTAATAATACAAGGGTTAATTTAACTTTATGTACATAAGCATTCGGCAAACTAACAGAAATGAATACAATACACGAATGAGTAAAATATGTGTACGCGAAAACATAAATAAATTATTGCACGGTCATAAACACTTCCAACGTTTTATTCTCCTGACGCCATGTACAAGTAGGCGCTGGGGTTGTTTGGTCTCCCCGTTCGGATCATGTGTATTTTTTGGATGCTTAGTGAGGGAAAGGTCAAACTGCATTGATAACTCAAAACAGCTAAATTAAGACATAAGATATTGTACTTCTGGGAGTGCGATATATACAGCGCCATTTTGTGAAAATCGTAAGGGCGCATGTCCCTACATCGTTGCATCGGTAGATGAATTTATAATTTCTTGATTACGGTTTTGGTTATTAATTATTTTAGAAACCGACAATGTGCGATTTGGGATATTTTGTCTAGTACAGTCAGCGTTGCAAACACTACCGATTTTGAGAGCATTCTACCAATCTACCGATCTACCGAATTCGAGGGAAATTATATTGGCCATTGGCCATTTTCATGAAATATCAGCAGCCACCCCTTACCCCCGCCGCTCACCACAGTTTTGTTACTGTTTCTGGTATGCAACCTCCCCCCCTCGCCATTAAAATTTAAAAAATGTATTTTTTGTGAAACTGTTCTAACTGATAACGAATCTGCCGATTTATTTTTCAGAATCTACCTATTTTTTAATGATGGCGGTTGGCAACGCTGCTTACAGTACCTCTTATTTTTCTAAGAACGGTCGCTATCTGACAAAGGAATAAAAACAGTAATATTAAAAATATTTTAACTTGAATTCACACATAACGTCAGTAGATATTATAATATTATCTTCAACTGAAAGGTCATAGAAGATTGGCTGATTTAAATAATAGGAACTTTTAGATATTCGAGTAATTTGTCTTGTCCAATTTGAAGATATTACCCATAACTTAAAGGACGCCTCATAGCTTAAGTAAGCTCCTCAATCTAACATACTTTACTAATTTTCTGCGAGGTCTGACTACCAATCTATCAAAATCTTTTATGCTAAGAAGAAGGAATATGCTGACTCCTAAATTGAATCCACAAAATGTCAACTTTAGTCCCGTAAATCAACTTTTTATGGAAAAATATTGTACGGTTTGCATATAATATGTATGTCTAACTAAAACAATGTATTGTAAACAAACCATGTCATCATAGTCGCGGAAAAGTCAGACCATAGTTCTTAGAAAAAATATTGTACCCACTGCAAAGTTGTTTAACGATCGAATAAGAATGTTATCACTAATTTGTTTGTAAAACATCTGTTATTGAACTAGGTAGAACCAATTATTTACTATTAAAATACTTTTTAATACAATGTAAAATACTATCTTAAATGTTGTTAATCAAGATAATTATTATTTCAATTAGATGCCCTGATGTTGTCGCATTATTACACAAATAAATCAAAAGGTCAACTCTTTCAAGATTTCTTCTAGTAAAAACTTTATCTGCTTATACGGGGTAAATTGCTATCCCAGTAATTGAATCCCTTAAACTGTAAGAACGGAGATTCAAATAAATTATCAATACGAGAAAATTGATACTTAAATTGAATATTTTGAAATATATATTATTATAACAAGATTTATCTCTAAATTAAAAAATATATATTTACGAGAGATGATGAAACAGCCGACTATCGCCGTTTTACAATCAAACTAAATAAACTGTTTTTTTAACATGGTGTGACAGGAGGATATTAAAAACATCCTGGGTGGACAGAGTCCGAAACGATGACGTTCTTTGACGGATGAAAAGGGGTACTGAATACCAAAAAGAAACGAAAACTTCAGTACTTTGAGCATGTAGTGAGCGGCAAAAAATATAACATTTTACGGGGAAGTATTGAAAGAAGACGCAGTGCAGGTAGAAGGCGCATCTCTTAGTTAATGAACTTGCTTGACTGGTTCCATTGTAGCACTTGGTCCTTGTTCAGGGCAGCTGCCAACAAAGTAATAATTTTTGCGATGATTTTCGAAAGATGGGAAGAAGAAACTCAAAATTGTCATTTTAAATCTATGTCTAGGGGTTATTTTGTACACAATTCTCGCATATCTACGGAATATATAATATGCATCTGCACATTTCATAAATTACGCTTTTTAATATTAAAGCTGAGGTAGTCGTTTTGTTTAGTATGTTTTATATAGGTTAGGTAGGCTGGTACAAGAGTCCGCGGCTTTGGGTTTTAGAATTAATGCAAATAAAACGAGTTAAAAAGTTAATTTCAACTCCTCGCTATCTAGCTGTTACAATAAAAAATGCGAATAGTCTAACTCTTACCTATTACAACACATAATAAAAAAGTCAGTGCGCGCACTCATAAGTGCCCCGAGAGTGCGCAAGAGGGTGTACACCAGTCCGCAAACAGTATATGGGGCGATAATCAAAGACAAAAATCACAAACATAATCTCCAGATTCCAAATAACCAGTGCATATATCGTGCTACCATTCCTAGCATATTTTGCACTGAATCAATGGTTCCTTAAATATTTCTGCGCAACCTGGGCAGTTCCAGATTTATTCGGTTTCTTCTTCGTTTAAGTATTTCTAGTTGCTTTATCTTCTTCTAATTTATGCGCACTTTTGCACAACTGGCGAATATTTTGTCAAAAACATACGACTACCGCCATCTAATGAAACCTCTAAAATTTTGGTCGTATGACAGCTGATTAGATAGATTTGTAATAGAAACAACAATACAAAAACAATATATAGCATACAACCTCCACATGAGAGAGTTTCCTGAAAAGATACTTATTATAACGAACAAGCGGAAAAACGATTCTCTTACTTAAAATCGTTTATTTTCACCTAGCAACACTCATCAGGCAACGGCAACACGGCATCACTTTATTTTACCACTTGGTGATTGAATTTCTTACTAAACGTAATAGGCGGTAAGTTTAAATCGAAGAAGCGCTCTTGTACCACCCTACCCTATTCAAATTTAGGACTTTATTAGTCACTGATTAAAATCAGGTGAAACATCAAGTGATGAATATTTCAAATGTATTATCATGTTCAGTAAACCTATCAGCATCGTTTATCAAACTTGAGATTGATCTTTTTGTTTTAATTATACAGCTTGAAAAGGAAAGCGTTTTAGCATTTACTTTTTGTGTTCAAAAATGTGTTTTTTTATGTGCCGTTGCTGTGACTATGTTTTAAAACATTTGGGATCAATAGGGGAGAAAGAAAATTTTATAATATACGAGGTAGCTCAATATTATATAACTGCTTGTAAGTAGAACTCGATATAGTAATAAAAATAATTGTAAACCGTATTTTACTTTTGTAGCTTGAAAGCATATATATTTAATTATAAGTAATTAATTATAACATATAAATAATACATATATCATCAGTGGATTAAATTCTTCCATGATGTATGGAAAATTTTATTGGATTGATCCTAATAAACAAATTAATTCTTTTTTTTATGACGGATATTGACGAATTAAAAATATAAACAATGTTTTTAACAAAAAATCAAATTCATCCCTTCTCCTGTTAAAATATGATAATCATATATGTTGTAACATCATAACCAGATTAATTTGGTTCATCAAAAAGACAGAGTACAGAAAAAAAATATTTATTCATGGTAATATTATAAACGCGAAGGTGTGTTTTGACAGCTTGCTTGTATTTCTTTCACGTTGCAACGGAGCTACCGGTTGGATATTTGTTTTCGTACGGATAGCCGAAGAGCTGACAAGTGTCACAAGCTACTTTTCACATCACTCATCACAAAATCACTCCTTCGAGAAATTCTTAATGGAAAATTGCGTTCTTATTGGAAAATCATTAAATATGAAAACAGAAAAACGATGGTAAACGATAACAGAATAACCATGGAAAACGATGAAAAGTAAATTAATATGAAAAGAATGAGAATAACGATGGTACGTAGCCATAGACTAACGGGTTGTCGTTTTGCATGGCGGTAGTTGGATGACCGGCAAACAATACAGGCTCCTTTTTATTCCGAGAAAATATATCATTCCGTCGGGGATATTCTTATTGCTAAACAACAGAACTAATTAATTTAATAATTTCTCCCTAATATTACGCGAGCGAAGCCGCGGGTAAAAGCTAAATAGTTGTAATAATAATTATTATATATACAATGTATAAATATCATTATCCGTATAATAAACATATTTTTTCTATTACCTAAAAAAATCATTTAATGCATTAAAAATACTTAGGAAGATAAAAAGAGAATTTTTTTCCATTTCACAGAAGTTGTGAATAACTGTTGCAGTTAAATGGAACCTCTGTTATTTTATCCAAGAGTCTTCAAAATTACCACTACCTCGCTATTTTGAATAAAAAGAGTATATTTATTTATTTATTGTATTTTTGTGGTTGGGTTGCTCGAAAAAAAGAAATGTTGATAAAATAGTTATTTGGCGAAACGTTAATTTGAATGGAAATAAAAAAAATGTCTTTCGGTAAACAAAAACATGAGACGAAGGGGGGTCTTATCAAGAATCAGTAAGAATTTTGTCAGGCATGGGTTTTTTTTCATTCGAGACATTTTTTATACAAACCTTTAATTTCTTTTAATTGAAATATACACTTTTTCCATTTATCTGCCTCATTTCGACAAGCTTTTACGGGTAAGATTTTTTTATAGTTATTTTAATAATATTCTATGGAGTAATAAAAAAATGTATTTTAGATATATTTTGTCATTCGCCATATAAAATTCACCAGAAAAAACTTTCAAATCTTAGGTAAATTATACATTTTTGGTAAATATTCTGTATAATAATTATGACATCAACAGAAGTTGCAAACACGAGTTTTTTGAAATGTATAATATGTGTAAATCTACATCCTCAAATGTCTATTTAATTTTATTTAGGTACAAATATTTAAGTCACCACCGGAGTTCGTCAAAGTTGCGTCCTCGCACCGTTCCTTCATCCAAAGGAAGTCAATTCCACTAGATCAAGGAACACCCTTCCCAAAGACACTGCCGCCTAGAGTATGCCGATGATGCGGTTAAAGTTGACAATTCAGTCATGGGTCTTCAGGTCACTTAGATAAGCCAAATACGTACTTTGCATGCATGGGTTTGAAAATAAATATTGCAAAAACCCGTGTACCGTAACACTTCATGTTTTGATCCTCAAAATCCCTTGATTCTATCGAATCAAATTATCGAAAGGGTCGATATCTGGAAAATAATATGTTATCGAAAATGGCAGCTTTCAAAAAGAACTGGGAGTGCGGCAAGGAATTGCAGACAACAGTGTGAAGGCTGTCTAGACATCGGATATTTACTCAGTGAAAACCAAATGCCGCCTATAATACGCCTGCATAACACCTATTCTTCTCTGCGGGTGTGAATCATGGCACCTCACTATGGCCCAAAACAGCAAAATTCTGAGTTTTGTGAATAGGTGTCTCAGAAGAATTTTAGGTGTGCGGTGGTTTGACTTTATGAGGAATGAAGTAATAAGGGAACGGACGCAGCAAACTCCGGTGACAACTGTCATCAAGCGGAGGCGATATAGTTGGCTGGACCATATACTGCGGATGCCTCCTGAGAGCCTTAGCCACGCTTGCATACTTTACAAGCCATCAGGTTCTCGACGTCCTTGAAGTCCACTGCTGACTGTTCGTCGGCATTTTATTACAGTAACTACGGGACGCGAACCTGACTTGGGAGCTGACAGCTGACAGACATGCGTGGATGCTCTTTGTGGACATCATATGCTCCAACTAGTGAGCGGACATGGAATGATGATGATGATGATACATATTTCTTGTTTAATAGTTTACATATTATAAATTATACATTTGTTTACTAATTGCGGTGTGCTAAAGTACAAAATGGAATGTATTTTTCCAAGAAAAAGTATTCAACCATTTTGGATCAAAAATGCTAAGTACGAGTATTATGAATTCCCAGAAAAAAATATTTTTAAAAATGGAGTACACTTTACCGGCAAAATGGAGGGATTTATATGACTGGTTAATCTTTTAGGATTCAATTCTTCCGCATTTTATTTTTTGTAGGGTCAGAAAGGGTTTTGAACCTTTAAAATGCTTTTCTAGTCGTATATCGTTAATAATAATTAGTCATCCGAACGGTTTATCGGCGGCATACAAATCTGCTAATCGAATTAATCAATAATTTGCTATCGAGTAAAAAGGTAATGTGCTACAAACGCAATGCTAAATATTATTTTATAGATTTATTGATTCAGCCTACTCAAATTTTACATTTGAAAATTTGAATACTCGTATGAAATTTAAAGAATACTTTTTACCGAGCAAGGCACGAATACAATTTCGTACCAAAACTCTTTTTACGAAAATTATCGATAAAGATATTTTGATTTTCATAAAACCATCGTTATCACGTAACCGGTAAAAAAATATTTAAATAATGAAATCATGCTTATAATTTTTTTTTAATAATTAATTTATAAACACGTGAAATAAAAAATAAAAAAACAATAAGTAACGTATTATTTCAATGATAAATAATCTAAACTTCTAACTCAATTGGTGACTGACATTTTATTTAAGTTTTTAAATATCGGTCATATTCATTGGAAATCTCAATTTAAATCTTCATTTAATTTTCGTAAGTATTATAATTAGCTTTGAAAGTTTTTTTTTATATTACATACCATCATCATCATTATTCCGTTTCTGCGCCTAATGGTGCAAAGGGCACTGCATTGGTACATCAAGCAGCGTATCTTAATATTTTTTCTAAATATTGATAACTCTTGCTAAGCAAGTAACCACTTAAACCAGCCAATGAGCCAAACCTTGAAAATGACTAAACCTCCATATTTCCTTCTCCAAAATGTTCTCTATCTATGTTGTAATTTGTTTATCTTGCTAAGTGGTATAAATATATTTTTTTTGTGTTTTTGGTACTTGTAAGTTTTGAAATATATTTCATATTTAGTTCTTATTCAGGCCAACCTATTGTGTTTTTTTATTTATTTTGATTCCGCAGAAACAAGTATTAAAAAAAAACTGTAATAATCTCAGAGTAATAATGCGCCAAGCTAAAGAGGAGCCCAAATGTAGGAAAACCATTTTATGACTATTGGGTATTAAGTTAGCTACAGTTCGCAGCAAATCAATGGGCCGTACTCAGATCGAGAATTGCCAAATGGATATTTATTTACATTGTAAATACTTTTAAATATGTACCTGTGTATTTATTATTGCAGGGTTATTCCAATTTATTTTTCAATAATTCGCCTTTATTTATTTTATAAAACTGAAAATATATGTGTGCGTTTATTTTTTATTTTATTTATTCATTTAATTCACAATATACTTATTTACATTTATTGAGACATAAATCTCAACTCCGTGGAACCAAAGCCCTTGTTGAGTTTGTTTGTTTGTCTATCACATTTCCGAAACGGTGAGTCGTAGCGCCCTGAAATTTGGACACGTCGTTTTAGATGCGATTTCAAGGTTAACGTTGCTATTTTCGAGTAAAACTTTAAATGGATGCCTAGTGCGGCCTTGACATATTGCCCGTAATCAACTGTCATTATCAACAGTAAACATACTTTGATTCACAAATTTATCCCCTAAATTGAGAAAAAACAGTATTTGAAGTAAATATGTTGATATAAGGAAATTTTTTGAGCAACATAATACACGTGTCGGGACAATAAATGTCAAAAATCAATGTAAATCATGGGAAAATATTCGAAATCAATTACCTGTGAAAACTGTCTCCTTTAACACCTTTGACGCTCCTACTGTTGTAACAAGGTTGTAACCAAACGTACTGCAATTCACCATTGTCGATTTTTATTTTTTATAGCGTAAATATCCAAGTTATTTATAAACAAAGCCAAGCACAGCGACAAAAGCATCCGATAGAAGCGTTATGCATATGTTGTCAAACAAAACAAAATAACCGTCAATTTGTTGCTAACCAAAATCGCTTGCGTACTATGAAACATAGTGATAGGTATTCTCTATAGGTTGACGCATTATTACTCTGAGGAAATAATGGATTATTTGAAAATAATCTAATAAATACAAACATTGTCTGAGTGGGGGGGATTAATGGTTTTAAATATGTAAATAAAATAAATTAGTATTAGCAGGTGTTAAAATACCAAATCAAATAATTACATTTTACCTTTATAAGATGACCAAACATATATACGTGGGTAAGTACCACCTTTTAATATTGATGTTGACATATCCTGCTAAAGCTTTTATTTGACTGGTCAGTAATATAAAATATATTAAAAATAATTTTAATGGATTTAATAATAAAAATAAAATGCGATCTCTCAGGTGAATGTGTGGTAAAACTATGTACGATAGGTGCGCAAATGTCGAGATCCGTACATTATGTAAGGCTGAGATGAGCATTATTGACGAAATCAAGAAAGAGGCTCTGGTTTGGACGTGTAGAGCGAATGGACAACGAAAGAACGGCTAAAAATATTTACGATGCTAATGTTGATGGATGCAGAAATAGAAGAAAACCGAGAAGACGTGGCGTGACCAAATCCAACAAATGCTTGAAGACGCACATTTACGTCGGAATAATCGGCGCGCGCGCATGAAAAGATGTATGAATGTAGAGAAAGCGACATCTGTATGCAAAGACAGAGAAAATGGCGTTCTATCGTCTCTGCCTACCTTTGCGGGAAAACGGCGTGATGGTATGTTGTAGTTGTAACAAATGTATGGAAAACATTATTAATTTTATGTGTGACATTACAGTAATATTAAACTGATTAAGTTTTCGTATCTCCCAACAGCCACGTTAGGGTAAAATTTAATTCCCTTTTCGCACCTAATGGTGCATAGAGCACCCCATTGGTATACCAATAGCAGCGTATCTTGATCATTTTTGTTACATGAAGGTAAGATGATCAGTCTAACTCTTCAGGTGCCAGTCCAGGGACTATGAATTATTCTTGTGTGAAAGTACCCTTTTAAATAAATATTTCATACAAGCCATCACAGTTTTAAAAATTATTTATGTATTTATGATTTTCGTGAGAGCGGTTAAAAAAATTTGACACTACGTCACAACTTGATAAGTACTAAGTACAAAAGTATGTAATTTAGGTTGGTTATAAATATGATTTTTTTAGACCTGTACAAAAAAGCCCATTTATAACTTTTTCAATATCAAATATGAAAGGAAGCCAATGTCGCATTTTTCGGACATCCGCCGTTGTTCTACGATCCTGACGATATTTAAATTGTACGTTTGTTGTTCCTCAATGGAATTTTTTTAATTTTGCTCCAAAAGTCATTATCCAGGGTGTTCTTTAAACTCTGCCACATTCGAAACCACGATGGTCAGCATGAGCAAGAAGACACAAGGGGGGGAGGGGGGAGTTTGATACACCGTCAACCGCACCGCCGCACCCCCTCGCTTCTCCCCTTCAGAAGTAAGCAACCATTTATTTTTTTAAATATTTTATTTTTAAATATTTTCTTCGTTCTAAATATTTAAAAAAAATAATAATATGTCTTCTTGCTCAAACTGATCATCGTGCTTTTGGATGTGACAGGGTTTAAAGAGCATCTTGTATATAAATTTTCTATAACCCGGTCATTTAAGCGGGTATTTAAATATTTGGGTGTGCAAAATTCACATTATTTAATGTAAAGAATACTTTTAAAAATATTTTGTTTTTTAGGTTGTAATCATAGATTATTTCAACAAAAAACAATATCTTGGATTTAAGAAATTAAGTAAATATTTCATTAGTTTTTAATGCGACATCAAACATCAACGCCAAATTCTATACAAAACGGCATAGACAATAAATATATAATATAATAATTGGTAAAACATATTTTGAAGGTTTTTGACTATTGACAAATTAATATTATTTGGGGAAAACCTTCCATTCTATATCAAACTATAATATATACCTATCCAAGCTTTGCATAATAACACATATTTGTATAATACTTTTTTATACCCTACTCTGTTATTTAAAGCACAATACATGATCGTAAATAGTGTATTTATTTTCTAAATAAGATTTATTATTAGACGTACCTACCTACCTGCAAATCTGTTATTTTTTAAAAATATTACTGTATCCATTATGCAATTCAAGAAAATTATTATAAACAATCACTTGTAATCAACATCAGAATACATAATGATTTATTATTGCTTAAAAAAAACTATAACTAAAACTATATTAAAAAAGTAAATGTGTTTGAAATATTTGTAAATAGCGAAAAAAAACATTGTATTCAAAACTGTATTGTCGTGTATAAAATATAAATGTTTATAAAATATATGTTTACCAGCGTTATAATAAATAAAATTGTAATAATTAATTGGTTTTTTATTTATAATTTGAAATTCCCGACCTTAGAAGAAAAAAATCTCACACATAAGCAAATAAGTACCTACATATAAAAGAAACACGCCGCCATAACGCAAAAAATACAGCTAGCAACATTAGCAGTTTTGATACTGAAAAAAAGTTATATTTAGAAAATCTGAAAACAAACATGCTTAATGAAAAGTTACATCGCTGGTAGGATACTAAAACATGTATCAATTAATTCAAATGATTTTCCTCAGTATATGCAAATATAATAATAATTAAATAATATAGTGCAGTTCATTGTCCGTTTAATAAATACGTACCTATAAGTATCGCGTATGTGTGTTTTATTTACATATTTACGGATACCACGTGATTTTCTATGACATTTGTAACCTAATTTAAATACAGAAAGCGCGCGTAAATTTGAATTTCGCGCGCCTGGCTCGTAAGTCAATAAAAAAATGCTGCCACTTGTAGGCAAAGAATGTCAAACTGTGGGGTTTATAAAACCGCAGTTTTACTGAAAATACAAATAAATCTTAAAAGTTCTACACCTTTTGACTGAGGTATTTCAATAACGACATGTCCAACTGGGTTTTAGTTTAAACATCTAGTCAAATACTAAAAGGCAACAAAACACAACAAAACACAACAGAAAATTCATATAAAAAAAGTCTAAAAGGATAACGAACAAGCCGCAAATAAATAAATAAAATTAATGAAAAGCACTAACTTTGTGATTTCCCATGTTGGTTCATTCAATTGCTTATTCATTTTGTATGAAATCACTCAAATAAATGTATTACGCCTACCTATGTTTAAAACCGGAACAGTTGTGTTTTGAAACCGGTTGGCATATTAAATTGAGAAACTAACTAAAATAAATAGTTGGTTAGTAGTTAAATGATTAAAAAAAATATATCTACAAATATTTTAATTTTATACGTAAAAGCCTAAATAAGAAACTGAATTTCATTAAATAAATGCATAACTTTTCTTTTTGTACTTTGTTTGATACGAACACGCCCATGCCAAGATATGCTTTCAAATACATTTTTCACTGTTAAAAATTCACTATTTTAGTGTTTCAAGAAACAAAAATGAAATGTCAAAATGAAAAAAGTTAAAATAAAATAGACCATTTTATGAAATATGAATTATTCTAAGACATATTGATGATTGGTTTTCACAGCATGAAACGATATTTATGATGCAGTTTAAAGGATGCTAGTACCAGATTATTTATCAATTGATTATTAAAATTTATAACTAATTGGTTAAAAAGCTTCAAAATATATCTCACACAAAAAAGAGCTTTACCTGAAATTGATGAAATAATATAACCCTTTTATAATGAGCATATAAATATACAATTAATCCACTTAATTATATAACATTTAAAAAAAATCAGTTTCTTAACGAAATATTTGTATATGAATATTCAAAATAGACAGGAAAGTTGTAAAAAAATACTTTGAGAACCACCGTTCACTAAAATGACTTTATCTTGCAAATAGTTTAATAGGTCCATCAGAAAATAATATTTGAATATTGGTTTCAGAAAAAATATTTTATTTGCATTTTGTATTATTTAAACATCATTTATCTTTATAAAATCAACACATACTACATTTCAAAATAAAAACTAAATTATGAAATACCAATCAATAATTAATATAAAAATAATTTATTGAATTACTATTTTTCATTTGATAAATTTGAACAATTTAAAGGCTTCAAATTTTTACAAAGATTGTTATACATAATACAGTTAGACGGTAAATATACAATAAAAACGAAAGCACATTTTATCCAAACGCCTTATATTAAATATTATTTTTTTAACACGGCATGTATCAATGTTTAAACATCAACAATGTTTAGTTGGCTACACCGCCAGTATTTATTTTTTCAATGTTGGCAACCCTAACCCTAGCGGTCATGCGCAGAACGACAGGTGCTCTCAGCTCAAACCCGACCATCCAAGCCTATCGACTTCCCATCTCATCATCAGCGGCGTTTGTTTCCATCATATTCGGTGTTTTGTTCTGTGACGTTTTGTAATGGTGTCAAGCGCCAAGTTTCTATTCGCGATATAGTGATTTCGGGAATCATGGAGCGAACTGCGTCCAGTTTAAACTACGATAATGTGTGTAGACTTTGTCTGTCAACGCGAGGAGAAACTCAGCCGATATTCTCAAGTGGCAGCAGTTCAGACGAAACGGCTTCACCCGTGCTGGCGTCTAAAATCGAGGAATGCGTCGCCGTCAAGGTAATTGTGAAGTTTTTTAAGGTTTAAGCGGGATTTTTAGAGAGAACGAAGCTAAATTCCAAAGTATAGTGGGTCGAGGTCGGCTGAGCTTGGAGAACTCGGAGCCAGCGTTCCCCGCGAGGAGATTTCGTAAGGTGTCCACCATTTTGAAACGAGTCATCGTTATCGCGCGAGTCATGGATGCGTCGTTATATTCTCGCAGTCTAGAATTTTGGACTCGATTAACTCGAAAGAAGTAGTGTTTCGACGATGTTTTTAAAATATTTTTTGTCCTGGAATCATTCGAGTGGAATGGGTGATCTCGGGCGGTACGTAGGCGTTTCGTCATTATCGATTGGCCGGTCGTCCAGCTGTCGCTACCGCCGGTCAGGGCGGTAGCGCGAGGAGCTAGGCGCGTATAGCGCATGGCGGGCGTGCAGGAGTTGTCTCGCGGCTTGTACCTTGTCACGGCGGGCCGGATGTCGGTGCCGGTCCCGCGCTGCAGCTGCACGCGCCGCGTCTCCTGTCGCCCGTTGCCGTTGCCGAGGGCGATGCGCGCAAACTACTTTCCGCTATCTGCTGGACGAGTTCTTTGTTGACGTCGCTTTGTTTTTACCGGATTTTCGTATTGTTTTCAGATTGACGAGACTGACGGCCTGCCTACGCAGATATGCAAAAAATGCGTATGCAATGTTAATAACTGGCATATCTTCAAGAAAGTTTGCAACGATGCTCAAGTCAAACTGCGGGATTGGGTGAACTCGGAAGCTACTCCCGGTCAGGTTAGGAACATTTTCATTTTATCAATGTTTTCGTAATTATTTTATATCTTTACTTAACTCTGTCAGCTGTTTTTACTTACCTACCCATACACATAAAAAATATTCAATCTCCAGCAAAAAGTGAAAGTGTTTCATCTGTCAGATTTATTTCGTAACACATGTATTATTTTTTGCCTGAAACATGGTGGATCTTGTTATTTTAATTTAAAACGAAATTTTTTTTTTTTTTTAATGTGCTTGTTACCAAAAATAATATGGTATTTTGTATTATTAATCCCCACATTTAAAACAAGTACTGCTTTTTTAAAAAGTAATTAATTAATTTCCCACACTTTCAGGGTGTTAATATCAAGAAGGAGCCATTTTCTGAGGAATTAAATGACGATGAAATAATGATAGATGCATCATACCCTGGAATGGAAACTGTAAGTATTTTAATGTACACATTTTTATTATTACTTGTGTGCCGGTAAACAATTGATTTATTGTATATTCTTTTGTATTTAAAGCACTTACTTTGTGGTTATTGATTAAAATAAAAATATTACAAATTTTATAAAAATAAGTGATTAAAAACTGGTTTCTTTGTTCAATTAATCTATCATTTAGTCATTTACTCTAAATATCTTTTATAACCTTAGTATACCTTCTTTACTAATTACACTTTGTTGAAACTAATCAATATTTACTAACATATTACAACAGAGATGGAGAGCATTTTAAATAAGGGAATATGGAAGTGTTGGCATTTACATGGCTTTATGACTTATATCCTTCTTTAAAATGCTCTCCATTTCTAATGTAATATGTTAGTCTTAATAACTCCTCGACAAGATGAAATCCAGTCCTTCTTTACAAACATTTGGACTGATCAATATTTAGTTTCACTGTATTTTTATCTAATTTTACTCCAAAAAAAACTTCAAATTAAAAAAAAAATTGTGGCTATTATATGAAACTGATTTGTGATTTTATCTTTTATGATTATAATGTTAAGTTTAATTTTTAAATCAACATGCTTTTCATTAATTTTTTTTTCATTAAGTTATTAAAATTTTTAAAACAAAAGAAAATACTATCACCTTACATTATTATTTATTGGATAGGTGAAATAAGTTATTTTATTTTCTATTTATTTTTCATTGAACCAAATGCTTGTAATTGTTTAAAAGCTCTGATGAAAAAACTATATTTAATTATCAACATTCATAAAATAAAATGACCTTTTATGGGGTATATTTTGACTTTTTAGGCATAACCCGCATTAAATATACACTGTACAATACTTTACACATGCTATATTAATCATTCATGTTTACTAGAGTGGGCGGATGATGTATGAAGTTATTTATCTTATTAGACATCAAAGTAAAGGGGTCTAAAAAGTTATATTTTGGATCACAATGAACGTAAAAATTATTTTTTAAATTAATCCGTACTGCTTTTGGCCCTCAACCGAAGTTTAAAGTTTAAAACTCTCTGAACATTTTGTTAATTATCAATATTAATAAAATCTTTTTTGTTAGTGAAGATATAATTTAATCACATTACAAAGTCGAACACGTTTTGAAACTATCGAAATGCAAAAAGTTAACACTCCGCGGAACTGATTCCGTTGAGCGCCTGGTTAATATTGACGAAAACAATGGCGCATTAAAACAATGGTACCCATTTATTACAAAACAAAGTGCAACTCATGCCCTTAGATGCTTATTTAATAAGGTTTAATGCACATTATAAAATTTAATTGGACTGATTATCTTACTTAAATACAAAATAACAGCTGGTTTAGCGCAAAAAATATCTTTTTCGAAAACTTCGAGCTCTGGTTGAGGGCCAAAAGTAGTATCAAATATATTTTTTGAATTCCGAGTAATCCAAAAGGCAACTTTTTAGACCCCTTTCATTTCAAAATTCAGAAAAAAAAAAATTGACTCATTTTACGGTTTACCCAGCTGTCAAATAAAAAATAAAATAAAAATTTTCAAGACATTTTATTACTTCGTAACTTTTCTAATAAGTAAATCTTTTAAATTATTTTTTTTATGGATCTGATAAAAATAAATTTCAATATTGGTGGAGAGAGAGGGGAGATGCACAATTTGCATTTAAATATTTTTTTTTCCGTTCAGATGACCACATCTCTATCCATATTTACTATTTTATTTCTGTATCTAAACATAATTATTCTATTTTATTTATATATAGAAATATTGTGTTTTTAACCACTTATTTTTTATTCAATTACCAACTGGTTTCTGACCTGTACTGCGAGGCATAATTTGGAAATTAATATGATTATATTTTATAATTTTAACAGTGTCCACCAATAACTAGTCGACTTCATGGTGTAATCAAAAATATTAAAAAAAAACTTTAATTTGCTCTTCTGTAAAGTTGCTACAAGTCACTTGGTAACTTTTCCATTCCATCGTCAATATGCTGGCGAATCAAGTCTTGGTGTCTATTGATGTTTGTTTTAGTGTTTAGTTGAACTGTTAAAATTATAAAATAGCATTATTTTCACTTCTAAATTATATGTTGAAAAAGGAGCATGTTATAGCTCAAACGCCCTTGTTAATTAAATAAACAATAAGTTGTAAAATTGTTTTTATTTTAATTATACAGTATAATTTTTTATTAAATATATAGGTTATACCTTCTCACCGTGTAATTTTTTTTACATGATACTTGTAATCAAGATCGATGATTTATTTTGACCTATTCTTGCTTCGCCTTGTGAGTCACATTTCTGCTGATATTGTGTTCCATTGTCTTTAATAATATAGTGGCCTTATAAATAAATGATTAGCGTGCCATTTTTATTTATTAATTTGTTTTTGTCTGAATGTTATGTTGAAATTTTCAGATCCAACAAGGAACAGAAAGTCTCCGACTTCAACCTGAAGGTCCTCCTATTCTGGCCTCGTTAGGACTCGCACCACGAAATGAAAAGGTAACTTTATTCCCCAAATAAATTTGAATATTTTTTGAAGTGATATTTTGATAAACAAAAGATAATTTTTATCTTTTGCGATACTCGGCAATGTCTATCAAATTTTTCTATGATGGTAGTAAGTTTCGTGTGTGAATATTTATTTGATTAGCGGATCGATCAGTGGATTCAAAATGAATAATTTTCAGTGGACTGCTCTCCAAAGTATTTAAAATTGAAACGGTTTCTTGTTATGATCTGGAGAATATTGAAGATTTTATATTGCCTTTAGAGAATTTACGCAACCGAGTGCAGGTCATGAAAAAAATTACAGGAGATTTTTTTACTAATATTAATGGTAATTTTTATTTATTTGTCGGGCTTAGTGGTTGCAAACGATATGGTTAAAGGGAATTACGTTTCTAAATGTGTATTGCAATGCTTGTGATGAGATGTTTGTATGTGTAGGAGATAAAGAAAATGAGTTGAAAAAATTCAGTTTTCTAAATAAACCACATCTCCCAATATGGAATGACTTGATTGTCAAAATAAATACTGATGATATTTTTTGTTTAAAAAATGAATGGCAATACCTAAATACTGCTTTTGAGTTTTAATACTTAAAATTTATATGGCAAATGTGAGAACAATTTGAGTAGGAATGTTTTATTAGCCACGATTTTCGAGAGATGTTGGTGTCAAAATATAAAATATAGTTTAATTTGGTTCTTTAGTTTTCTCAATGTCAACTGAGTGCGTTATTTTTAATTATTATAATTAGGATTACTTGATACGCATTTGTGGCTTGTTACATCGGTGGAATGCCTTATTTTGGCCCACAGAACAACACTGACCCACGCGCTGATTGGGATCGGGTTGTTGTCATTCAGAGGCTCGTAGACAAGGACGAGGCGGTGGAAGGAAGTGACATCGGGGCTGATGAGGATCACCTGGACATCTCCGAGGTGGACAGCGACTCGGACCAAGAGCTCTTATCTCACGACGAGGACTCTCCTGCCAAAGAATACAAATCTAAGGATGGTTATACAACATGGTCCAAGAAGCCTTTCAAGAATGCTAATAAGGAGTCACTGAAGAGGAAAAACATACCCGGTTGCGCGGAAGTAGTCAACGGTGTTCAGACTCCGGTTCACGCCTGGTCCTGCATCATGTCTGACGCTATTTTAGACACCATTGTGGAGAGCACTAATGAATTTATAGATCTAAACTACCCTTCGGTGGGCATCACTGGAGACATGAAGGAAAATTTGACAAGCCGCTCGGAGATTAGGGCCCTGTTGGGAATTCTGTATATAACTGGGATTATGAGACCCGTTTTCCACCAATCCTCCGAGTTGTGGTGGGGCGATGGATGTGGTTTGAGTATCGTGCAAACAGCTATGACACTCGACAGATTTAGATTTTTATTGAAATGCTTGAGGTTTGATAACTACAAGCCGGGGGATTTCGGTCAGTCTTCGGATAAATTATCTTCTATAAGACAGATATTGGACGAGTTTACTGCAAACTGCAAACGATTCTACAATCTCGGAGACAGTGCTGTAGTCGATGAGAGAATTATTTCCTTCGAAGGAAATTGCCCCTTTCGGAAATCCTTACAATCAAAAACACACATTAAAAATGGGATCAAACTGTATTCACTAATTGAACCAGATACTTTTTACACTGCCAATATCGAAATTTGTTCCGAAACAAAGGCGAATGGAGAAATTGCTCGTATGCATTCTGTATCCAACACCATCGGCCGCCTCGTAAATCACCTAACAGGAACGGGAATCACTATAGTAACAAGAGCTCGGGCAACTTCATTGAACTTGGCTGCTAAAATAACTAATGACTATGGATTACACTTGGTGGGTTCGTTACATTCCAAACGCAAGGAAGTGCCATCAATTTTCTCCAATAAACAGAACAGGACATTGGATTCGTATTTTGGATTCTCGAATAAAGGTACCGCCCTTATCTCTTACACTCACCACAAAAGGAAAACCAGCTTGTTACTGTCCACTCGCGCAGATCACTACAACACCAGGATGTACAGTAAGAGCAGAGCCCCCGAGGCCTTGGTGTGGTACAAGCAGCGCCGGGGAGCAGTGGGTGTGGCCACCACGCTGGCAGGGGCCTACACGGTCTCCCGCCGCTGCTCGCGCTGGCCGCTAGCCATTTTCTTCCACCTCCTGGATATTGCTGCCATCAACGCTCAAGTACTGTGGATGTCGCATCGTACACACACAGATGTTGTTTTTCGTCGTAATTTCCTCCGCAGCTTGGCGTTGGAACTTATCAACGATCATGTTAAGGAAGCGAGAAGTAGTTTCGAGTTAGATCCACTGCTGGCTATAAGAGGTGGACCGAAGGGTACGGCCACTAGAGATTCTGTTCTTGGAAAAAATCGCAGGTGCAAACTTTGCCCGAGAAATGCAGATCGTAAAACCAGATCGTACTGTATTTCGTGTAATGTCCCAGCTTGTAAGGAACACTACAAGCCTCTCTGTGTGTGTTGCGCTCTCAAATTTTAGTATTTTTGGATTATTATTACATTATTCTGTTAGTGTTTAAAATTATATGATATATTCATTGCTGTTTATGTTTTACTTACCCTCATAATATTATGTAATTGTTTTAATATTTTTAATAAAGTTTATAGCCATAGTAAAAAAAAGAAATTTTTGCTTTTTTAATTTACATTTAAATTTTCCCCAAATAACATATTTTTCAGCTTATTCTTTATTCTTGTGGCTGTTGTCAAATCAGATTGTAAAAGTAATAAAACATGTAACCACATAAAATATTGAAGATTTACTATTAACCATTCTTAAGTTCATTTTAATGAAGAACTATTGTATTAGGATAGTTTTGAGAGATGAGAGGGGACCTCTTTCTCGCATGACTAGATTTTAGGCAAAATTATCAAACT
The DNA here is from genome assembly GCF_059751315.1 of Micrasema longulum. NCBI lineage: Eukaryota > Metazoa > Arthropoda > Insecta > Trichoptera > Brachycentridae > Micrasema > Micrasema longulum. Next base: position 270,917 of record NW_028278160.1, on the reverse strand, counting down.
AATGGATGTAAAATGTGGAATTAAAAGTTTTTATAAAAAATTACTCGAATAATGACTTTATCTACTAAATCACTTATTTGACCATGTAAAAACTTTTTTGGTTAAAAATTTTGGCTTTTATAGGTTTTTATACCAATGATTTATACTAACTTTTAAAAAAACTGCAAAATATAGCTTCATTGTGTGTGACACAGTTACTAAAACTTAGCCCAGCTAAATATCTAAAATATTATTTTTATGCTTACAAAAATGGTAGAAAATGTTAATATTTTGTTTTTTGATTCTTCATTTTCTTAATCTTCATGTAAATGACTATGTAAAATAAGACAAGATAATTATTGAATATTTTGTTTGCAATGGAAATGTTAAAAACGTTGCTATTAAGAGGTTGCCCCTCTTAGAATGGCGTTATAGGGGTTGCTGTACCCTAATGATTTTTTCCTGCTATTGCCATTAGCAAATTGTTTTTGTGGAAAAAAGGTTCTAAAAATATATTTTATGTAGCTATAATATTTTGTTGAAATTTTTATATCTTAAATATTATACCTACAATATGTGTTAGTAGATGTTTGACTATGAAGTTAATGATTTAAATTAATATGAGTTATATTCTGCCTACATAATAATGATGGTTAATACCAAAATCGCAAATATCCAAAAACATTACCTTGTTATACTGATGAAACCTTCTAAATTGATTATTGCCTCTTTTAAAAAAAAAAAATTTGAATGTTTGACTTTACAAATCTTTTCCAGTCTTCCTTATTCATATTTTGGACACACAAGTTTTTTTTATCAGTCTGTGAAGCTGAACAAATAACGTGTAACTGCATTTTTAACTTGTTTTCCCAAATTTTGCCATTTACAGGGTTTTATACAGAGTAATAATACGCCACCGGCTAATAGAGTCGCCCATATTGACAAAAACCATTCGATCAAGTATTTATCAACTACAAAGTAAGCTACAGTTTAAAGCAATACAACGGGCTGTATGTACTCAGGTCGAGAATTGCAAGTGCAAACCGAAAAAAGCTAAAACCAAACCAACAATTTGGAACACTTTTGTTCTATGCAATACAGCTAAAGAGCTTCTTTTTAAGTGGAAACAAATTATTAATCTATGATTTTATAAGTATACCATCGATATGTGATTAAAATCTGCTCCTACTAGGCAATTTTATTTTGGTGTTTTGGTAGTGTACTATGAATAAGACTATTTTTGTATGTACCGTATTTTGCAGACTATAAGACGCATCGGACCATAAGACGTACCCCAATTCATAGTTGAATTTGCAGAGTAAAGAAGTGCATCTTATGGTCCGAAAAATATGGTATATCACAAAATTGTCCAAAATATAGATTTGCTATTGTATTGGTCCAACAATATGTAATTTATTATTTGTGTTTTTCATATTCATAAAGAAATGTATCATTTGTTTTTTAAATTTTAATAGGAAATAGAAGAAGATGATATAAGTGCTGAAGAAGATGTGGTCATGCCTGTGGTTGCTCCAGCGGCTGTCCCTCCTGCTGCCATCCCTCGCCGCCCCGTAGCCGTAGCTCAGCTGGCCTCCAAGGACTGCCTCGTGTGCGGCCGTGCCTATCGCTATTCTCACAATGCACGACGCCATGAACTTACTTCTCATAGTTACGATCGCTACACCAATAAGGTCAAATCCCCGAGTCCCACTAATGCTAAACTGCGTCCCAATCCTTACAATCCGAAGGCTCGTCTGTTGCCAAACCCTATTAACCCAAAAATATCAGGATCCCTCATGGCTAAAACAGTTCAGAAAACTTCCTACAAGTCGGCTCAACCTTACCCCGTGAGAATACGGTCTTTAGCGGATCTACAAAATAAAAGTCGGCAACCGGAAATACTTAAGTCTTTATTGACAGCTAGACCTGAAATTTTAGTATCTGAACCGGAAATAGTAAGGTCTCGATCTGAAAGCCCAGAAACATTGATATCAGAACCGGAATTAGCAGCTTTCCAAGTTGAAACTATTATTTCGGAACCTGATACTTATGTTAATAACTTTGGCGATGAAAGTGACGAAGATGAGGAGGCTAATGAAACTCTACAGCAATCTGGCTCTGCCCCGGAACCTGATTCGGATGAAGAAGTAGAGATATCGCCCAACTTGGATATCAACAAAATTATTGGAATAGAAGCGCAAAGTAACGAACAGAAAGGCGACGATCCTGATGTATTGGAACAAGCTGCGTCTGAGTCTGATCATCGCGTTGAAGATGAAGACCATAATTCTAATCACAGCGACGAAGAATCAGATGGGTCTCCCGAGTTCGAAACTCATAAACCTATTAGTCAAGAAACTAACGAAGAGGAAGAACAAGGGAGTGATAGTGGGGCCCGAGAATGTAATGATGATGAGGATGATGAGGACATGCCTCCTGTTCCTCTCGCGCCGATAGTAGAAATAAATGAAAATCCAGATGTTGAGAATAATGACAATGAATTAGAAGAGAATGCCGCTCAAGAGTCTATCAATATTAAAGAAATATCTCTTCATTCCATGACTATTACTCCCACCCAGAAATCATTCATGACCAAATACAGGGATGTTATTGAACAAGTTAACACAATGAAGTGTAACTGTTGCGATAAAGTGCATCCTAGGAGAAAAGCAGTTATTCAACATTTACAGAAAAATGGTTTAAAGGTTCCAAAACATACTTGTTATAACTGCGTTATAACTTTCGGGCATATTGGAGCGCTGTTAAGTCACATGAGAGCCAATGTGTGCACCGATGCTTGGAAGCTGATATACGAAGAAGGGGGTATACCGGATAGTATGATTTCTGAAGCGACAGTCACCGAAGAATACAAAATAGGCGATGCTTCGGGTAGAGAGGATATTCTCAATAAATCTCAGTACAAGGATATTTTGAATGCGCGAAGTTACGCCTGTAAATTGTGTCCTGCAAAGTTCCAACTGAAGCAATTCATAATGAAACATATTCTGGATGTACACGAGAACGGAGGGCAACGTATTCCATTATGCTGCATTCACTGCAAGTATCGCTTCAAGGATAATCGTCTGTGGAAGAAACACATTCGTAATGGAGAATGCACCGTACACATTGCTTGCGAGTTATGCAATGAGAAGTTCCGTTCTCTTCTGCACTTCAATGACCACGCTCTTGCTGTACACGCAGGAGGGTACGTAGATCAGTCAGCGGAGAACTTGTCTCGCTCGGTGGATGGCCGGCCCACCGATTGTCCCATCTGCCATAAAAATACCTCCTCATACCACAACCTCGTTAAGCACTTGAAAGCCATACACAACGAAGAAAAACCGCATATGTGCCAGCACTGTGATCAGAAATTCGGAATAGTTACAGAGCTGAATCATCACATTTATAAGGAACACTCCGATAGGGTTCCTAATGGTGACATAGAACATGAAACTGAAGATACGGATCAGGACCAAATAGATTTGAGCATAGTCAAACAAGAAGTTACTACTTATAATTATTCTTGCACCGATTGTTCTTCTATGTTCGATTCTGTGGATGGTTGGACCCAACACCAGATTGATGCCCACAATCACAAAGCGTATGAATGTGATCAGTGTGATAAAAAGTTCTTGCAGGATTCGGAATTGATAGACCATAAAAACTCTCATTTACGGGTAAAATTCTACTCTTGCACAGTTTGTTCCAATTCCTACAGTTCACCTCAACGTCTCTCCGAGCACATGATAAAGAATCATCCCGGAGAGTCCTCTCTTGATCCGACCGCTGATCCCTTCTACTGTGAGATGTGTATGAGGTCATTCAAGAGTCGACAAGCCTTCTCTAACCACATGCGTATCCACGCTAAAGTGCCAACCACCAATAAAAAACCGGGTGAAGTGAAGCGTCCCGTTGAAAAATCTGTTTCTCAATCTATACCTCATAATATAACTTACAGAAATTCACCCAAGTCAGTAACAGACGCTCCTTACAGTTGCGACATTTGCGGGAAAGGATTCCTTCATAAAAAAAATATATGGAAGCACAAAAAGATTTTACATCCTGAAGTAGTCCGGAGAATGGAGTTGGAAAACAGTGGCAGTCACTTCATGAATACAGGCTCAATGGAAGAGGATGAGTATATTCATGATGAACAGAATAATAGCACGGGACTCTCCATACCCCAGTTCGATAGCTTCACTTCCGCCGCTTACGATCAAACTGACAACAGTGTATCTGATCCTGGCCAGTTATATCAGTGTGATCTTTGCGATAAGAAGTTCGCTGTAAAGAGCAGTATTTGGAAACATAAACGTGTAAAACACGGAATAGTCAATCCGAATATGCAGGATGAAGTTATCAAAACTGATAGCAGAACTTGCTGTACGATTTGTAAAATTAATTTCAACGATAAAAGAGCCTACTATAGGCATAGAAAAAATGTTCACAGAGTTAACACCCAATCTTGTAAAATATGCGGCAAAGGTTTGAATTCTACTCTCGAATTATACGAACATTACAAAGCTGCTCACGCTAAAGAGTTGCTAGGATATAATGCCAATCAAGGAAATTCTAAATTACAGGCTGATTCCACTCTCGAAGTTGATAACTACAGCGAGGATGACGAAGAAACCCCCGAATCATCTCAACCAGAAGATCAATACCAAGCTCGGTACCCTTGCGATACCTGCGGAAAAACTTTTGTAGGTATGATGGCTCTACAAAATCATAACTGTGTTCGGTTACAGAATTCGGCATCAGAAACATTTGATTGCGAAATATGCAATAAAAGTTATACTTCTATATCGGCATTGAAGAGCCATAGAGGCTGGCATTTGCGATCTCCCGATGGTAAAGCGGCATTTAGCAGCTCCGGTCTATGGATGCCACACAACAAGGTTACCAGTAAAGTCAGCAAACACGAAGTGCTAGAGACCCCTCGCCAGAAACACTCTACTCCCATAGCGGATAGCGGAACTTTACAAATCAAACGTAAGCTCCCGCCCGATGTACAAATGACGTTACTCAAAAAGAAAAAGATATCCAATGAGGTGACTGTAGAGCTCGTGCAGAAAGTTCCAAGGTCGGAGGAAGGCAAGGCGTGCCTCCCGTGCGGGAAGGAGTTCACCAAGCGCGCTGCCTACATGCGCCACATGGAGGAAGTGCACCGCCCCAACTCGGTGTTCTGCCCCATCTGCAACAAGAGCTTCACCCGCCGCTCCACCCTCATCGTGCACATGCGAAAGCACGGCGGCGAGGAGTCGGCGCACGAAGGGGAGAGCGAGGATATGGACGCGGAGGCGGAGGCGGAGCCGCCGGCGCCCCCCGAGCGTCTGTACCGGTGCGACCTGTGCAACGTGCGCTACACCACCGCCAAGTCGCTGCGCCGCCACTGCGTCAAGCACCACAACATCGCGGCCGAGGACGTCGTGGTCGAGGTGGGGGGGACGCGCCACAAGTGCGGGCAGTGCGGGGAAGAGTTCGCCTCCGACAAGGAGATGTGGCAGCACCGCCACTACTCGTGCACACAGTGCGGCATGTTCTTCTCCCGTCAACAGTACCTCACGGCGCACATGCGAGCGCGCCACCAGCAAGCTCCTGCGCCGCCCGTGGACAGCGAGAAGATGTTTTTCCCCTGCAATATGTGCGACCGCTTTTACATGAACAAGAAGAGTTTGCAACGTCACGTTGAAGTCTCCCATTGATCCCGACATTTGTACCTTCGATCATTGTCGTCCAAATGATTTTTTATATCGGAAGGAACGAGTCTGTTAATTCCGCATTATTAATTACTCACTTCTATAAACCCTAAAATGTATTTCTATGATTATTGTGTTTTCAAATGCTTGTGGTCGATCATTCCATAATTTTAGTATTGAAATGTAATTGCCCTGTAAATATTGTGTATTGATGTTCCGACCTTTATTTATTAAGCCCGTCTCGATTCACTCTCGCTGTGGATTATGATTAATAATTTGACAGTAATAATTCTGCCTGTCACCAAAAATTAGTAAATTTTTCTTAATATATTTTATTGAAAGTTTACCCATAAATTATATAATAAATATTTTCATTTAGATAATCTCGAATTTTTATACACATACACAAGTACATTTAAATTCCTAGTAACTGGTCTACAAGTAATCTATTTCTTTAAAAATGTTTTTCTTTCTAAATAATGTTATACAATTATTACATAATATATATTGTTGCTTTTAATAGCGCAAAATTCAATAAATGAAACTGAATTTTTAATGTCACAGTTTAAGTACTCGGTGCAGCTTGGAAGCCTATTAACTTTTACTGAAAATCCAACCATTCAACAAAAAATAAATGTGTTTTTCTCACCGTTGTTAAGCTCTCAATGGTTGGAATAAAATAATTTTAATTTATGGCCGAACATAATACACATTTCTCTTTTTACTTAACGGAGATAACAGTTGATCTGCACAAATATTACAGTTAATTGAACGCCCAGTAAGTCAAAAGTCGAATGAGTATAAAACAATTAATACCTATAAAAACTTCTTTAAAATTATGTACACCGATAAGTTTAGCAGAGAAAAGCTAGTCAATCGTGTATACAATAATTGAACGTAGTTATGCAAAAAGCAGCCAGTCCACAATTTCGAAAAAATGTGATGTTGGTGTTATCGGGTGCAGTAAGATCAATTCTATGTTCTGCTGAAAACAGCCAGACCGCTTTCATACAAAAAACTGTAAAAATCACCTTATGAAAATAGTGCCGATCACAAAAACGGTATTTCTCAATTTGCAGAAGGCACCCACAGGACTAGAAAAATCTTACGGTACTTTAAAATTAATTTACACTGTTTAAATACATAATAAGATTCTTGTTTGTACTACCAAAAAAACGACTGTATTCATTGTTAATCATTTGTCAAAGTCAAAAACATTCCAACTGTTGTGTAGATTTGATAGTTCACTCTTCTCACAAATGTGCTATTATCTCGGTTTCACTTTTCACAGTTTCTACATAACTACGTTCAATTATTGTGAGTTCTCATATTTTATCTCTTAATTATGTTTTTATTCTAATCGGTTTCCGTGAGTGTTTTGCCTCAGTTAAATTTCTGAACAATAATTATAATTTATTACAGTATGTTTATATATTTGTATAAACCACAATTTTTTCTTTATTCGCTACCTACCGACATTTGAATCCTACTTGAAGGTATGATCATCAGTCTTACGCTTCAGGCGCCGGTCAAGAGAATATTAAGTATTGCAGCGACAAACCATTTATTAAAAAAATATTTCACCTCGACCTCCCCAGGAATCAGTCTTGGGACCTCGGACAGGTATATAAATGCGCTAATATCTACTCATTTTTAAAATGTATTTTTACCTGATTGACTTGAAAACATTCTTCTAGGGTTCTGGTTTTATTAAACACAGAACTGTATTTGTTATTCCGCCTGGACTCGAAAAAGAATTTCAAACCGTGTGTAATAAACATTTTTTTTATTTATTTGATACTTAAGCAGCTCGTATTATTATATTTATACATTTAGATTAGTGGTGTAAAAACTTACTTTTGTTTAAATAACTCCATTTATAGAAGGCAGTTCAAATTACTTCACTGCCAATGTATAGTAACTGTGGAGTTTACTTAATTAGCTTTATATTTTTTTTTTTTTTTTCATAGTTATTTATGTTAATAATTAGTGTGTGATTCTGAAATATCACGTGGATCGTGCGACAGTACTATGGTTAAAATACCACCTTTACAAAATAAAGGTATTTTTCTCTTGCCTTTGAACTTTTTACTGTTATTCGAATTTTGATGTTAGCAGATGTAAAAAATTGATCAGTTTTTGGAAAAAGTTGTTCATTCAAATTGTTTTACATTTCAATTTTTTTTTTTGTTTAATGTGTTTTTAATTTATTATAACACTTTTATTGTATCAATTTAAACTTAGCTGATGAGCCATCTTGCATTATGTTTAGTTTATTTATTTAAATTATTATTTTTTAAAAAATAAATCTGATACAATCAACATAAAATCAATGATACATTAAAACAATCCATAATAAACTAGAAATATTTTTTTTTTTCATGTTTAATAACTTGATTTTTTTTACAATTTATGATGAGCTAATTTAATAAAATGAAATACCTCATGAATTTATTATAAACTTTGATTTTTTTTACCTCCACAAAAGATATCATCATATCTGCATCTTGTGGTGTATAGGGCACTGCATTGGTACACCAAATGCGGCGTATATTGATCATCTTCTACGTGAAGGTAAGGTGACTGATCTTACACTTCAGGTGTCAGTCCAGGAACAACCAAATATTGCAGAGTAAAACCACTTTTTAAATCAATATTTTTTGTCCACCTTCCCAGAAATCGAACAGGTAGTCGAATACGCCAACCACTACACCACTAGGTGGACTTATTTCCACTCGATTTCCCCTTTCAGGCTAAGAGTAGCCATAGAGTAAAAACGCGCATCCAGTCAAAAGATCTACTTAATGTATTTTTTTTTTTACATAGGATTGATCATAAATCATTGATAGTGACAATAACAACGAATATTTATGATAACATTTTATGATACCTAATGGTACTTAAGGCACTGCACCGGTGATACATTTGCAGCGTGTCTCAATCTTTTGTTACATGAAGGCAAACTGATCAATCTTACGCTTCAGGCGCCAGTCCAAGGACTAATGAATATCACCTTCTAAAATGAATTTTGTCAACTTTTCCGAATTTCTTACACCTCGGGTAGGAACTAGAAAATATTGGAATTTAAAATAAATATAAAATAATTACCGTCAACTTTGTTGGGAGTCAAACACAAAAACCTGCCTGTATGGCAAACGTGCTGATCTATGTTCAACTGAATTCATCCATTTTTTGCACTGATTTTATGTGTAAAAAAATAAATTATTCATAATCAAAAATGGCATTTTAACTTTCTTAATTTATTTTTGTGTTTTTCTATAGATGTCTGCAGATTGAATGCAACACGTCGAAACAATTAATAGGTCAATTCTTTATATTGTGCGTAAATAATATAAGAGTGAACTAGAGAAATCGGATGCATCCGAATATGTCTTTGATAAAATCTGTCTTTAAATATGTTTTGTATTTTATTTTCCTTAAGATATGTGATAGATATTATTGGCCAAATAAAAAAAAAGTTAAATAATAAAATGTCAACAACCAGGGTGTAATCTTATATGTTGCGACTCAAAAGTATAAAATATGTCAAAATATATTATGTGTCATGTTAGGAATGCCGATTCTTCATCGAATGTTTATTTCCTATGCGTTAGTCTAAATTACTACATAATTGAGTTAAGAATTACATGTGTTTTGCAGTTTTAGTGTACATTGAGTAATAATGATGGGAGAAATGTTTATCTGAGTCATATTGATAAGAAAGTTCCTTGTTACAGTTTTATGTCATGCCAGTATCGAGGGATTTATATTTGGGTGTATTTTCACTTTTCCAGTGTCAGCATTGTGAATCCTGCGTTATTTTAATTTATATTAATAAAGTGTATTTTATTTCTATATTGTTGTTTTTATTTTATCCTTTCACAAGTTACAGTATTTAACTTGCATTGTCCCACGGCCATCTAAGTAGATGGATGTCTTTAAATCAGACTTTGACGGCCTCTGTGGCAAAATGGCTAAGTCGCGTGGCTCCTGTATTTGTTCCAGGTTTCAATTCTTGGTGAGAACACAAAAATATCTCAAACCCGGGTGTTCTGTGCTTATAGCACATGACAAATTCACCATTGGCCCTCTCGACTTCATGAGCAAAATAAGGTCAGTAGATATGGAAATGTCGGTAAACTGGTCCAAAATTGCTTTTTTTTCATCGGGTTTTGAACATTTCATGCTTAAAAACAAAACTCTTATGATAAAACAGTAGAAATGGTCGTCTGTGTGCATCTCTTCATTCGAGGTTGTGTTTTACCCTTTGCAGACCTTATAAAAACATTGACATGCTCTTTTAGATAAAGTCAATAATTAGATCGGTTTGAAAAGGCCGATCTTCTTTGGTCGAAATAATATCTTGTGGCGAAAAATGTTTGTTTATGGAAGACAACCGATTGTTGAAAATACAGTACCTACCTATAATCCGATAACCCAATTATATTTTCAGTTATGAAAATATCCTTTAGCTTTCATAAAAAATATTTCAAGAGGATCTTCCTCCCTATCTATATATTTTTGAGGAGTTCCGAAAAAAATGGGCTCGATTTCAGTCATTTATAAGGTTTTTTTTTCAAGAAGCTATTTTTTATTTAGCAATTCCAAATATTTTACCTTTCCTTCCTTCGATTCCTCATGAAAATTCCAAAAACTTATCCGATTTTTACTGCGGTTTTGTTCATCATAATATATCCCTTTTCATTTTTCGAAATCGATTATTTTAATGACCTAATATTTTTTTACTAATCAATATTTCATAACCGATTATGTTAATATCTACGAATATAATGGCATAATTTGGTTACGCGAGTAGTTGTTTGATTTTTATCATCGGGTACGCACACGATATTTCCAGTTTGAGAAGTTTCATTGAAAACAATTAAAAATATCAATTGTGGTATAAATAATAGATTTCTGGAATTAGCTGTAATGAGAGAAAATAATTGAATATGTTTTGAAATAGTCGGGATTTTCATTCCAAATTTTCTTCAACATTTTTTTTCGATTCCATTTTTGTGATTTTTTTAGATTGTACATATTTAATATGTATGAAATAAATTAATTCATAGTGGTTATTCATAACTTGAAAAATGTTATATTTTCTCACAATGTTAGTCGTTTCGACGTTATTTCGACCATTGAGCTTATTTTTATTTCTGATTTAAAAAAACCTATTTTAAATGACACTATCTTGTTTTCTTCGGATTTATTTTGTATAGAAAAAGATAAATTATTAAGTGCGTTCTTATTATTTACCCAAATATTTTAATTGTGAGGCTGTTTTCATTCCGAGTCGAAAATAACTCTGCTTGAAAATGGGACTAAAGTTGTGGCAGATCGCTGTTTTAAGCTCGATTCTCTGATGCTTCCGAGAGACCACAGCTCAGTTAAATGTTTGAAAGTGAATTTTGTTTTATCTGTTTAACAGCCCGAGAAGTTTACATATAAGTTAATTATAAAGCACAGAACGCTTCAGGCCTGAAAATATCTCCCGGGAATCGAACCCGGAACACTCGCAACGGGCCATCCGTTTTTAATTTTAAATAAACAATTTAAAATTTAAATCAATGAATAATAATATAGGTTACCTACCCTACACATGTGCCATTTTAATGTGTACAGTATTGTACTGTTATTATTCGTAATCGTGAAATAATATTTGAATAGTGAAGAAATTTTAAGACCGAGAGACATTTTCAATGTTCTTTCTATTGTGTTCCGTTGTTATTTTTCCTTTAGATTTATGAATAACACAGCTCGAGTTACGCTGAAAGGTTGTTGAGAGAACGGCCAGGTGAGGTACCTACCCTTAACTCTATCCCTCTTTCCCTTACTACCCCTTACGCCTCTACACTGCCGTATTCATATTGCGTACTACGGCATGAAATATACCTTCTTAAAGTTTTTTTGTGTAGAAAAGTCTCCATGTCATTTTTTCTTTGTCCACAATAGATAATAATATTTCGTTACTGAGTTAATACCTACTCATACAAAGAGTATAATTTTTTTTTAACATTGAAGCGTATAGTCATTGCAGTTTTTTTTTAAATCTTTGAATAACTACAGAAAGCTAAGACAAATGAGATTAAAATAAAACATATCCAACAAACAATTATTCTTTTGGTCAACAATATTTTAAGAAAGTCCAAATGTCTATCGACGAGACCGATTTACTAAATGTTTATTTTTATGCTTCCTCTTTCTGACCTCAAACTCATTACCTGATTCAATAGTCTTCATCCATTAATATGTATAGTAATGTACTTTTATTAAGTTTATATATGCAAGCCTTATTTTCCCATTAAAAAACAGCGGTTTTTAAAAATTAATTATGTTTTTTCATGTATGTATCTCTTGATATGGGTATAATATTTTGTTTTTAGTACAATATTTTGAACAACTCTTCTTTTGACCAGTCTGTTTTTTGGTCGGCTGGAAGATATTACTTTCTTCTTTTTATGGTTATTTATTTATTCTAAGAATTAAAATAAAACACAGTGTTATGAATGCACAAAACATTTTAATATAAACTTAAAAATTCGTACAACAATATGAAAAATTATAGACTATATTTTATTAATAAACGGGATGGGAAATTCCGTTTTCACTAAACCACCCGATAGTCTTCAGTATCCTACGAATTATTGATAAAAATTCATAGTAATAATAATAATAATAATTAATAATCTAGAGTGTAATTAAGTATACAAGTAACAACTAAAATAATATAAATCAATTATAAAGTGTATTTAATGGAAATGAAGTTTTTCTATTGAATTCTTCGGTTTGTAATACACACACAAAGAGCGCTTTTTACAATCGTACCCGTTTATAAACACTACATCCAAAATATTTTTGTTTGAATATAAATATAGATGTATTTTCGTTATATTTAAGATTACCGTCCCTTCTGAGTTGATTCAGACATTTAGGTACATTATTACAAGTGATATACGGATAATGTATTCATCCTGCCTACGGACATCGAGAGGGTTTGTAAAAGTATCAGTTTTATAACATTCACGAGAAAGCTTTAAGCGAAAGTATACAAAATATGTTCTCGAGAAGGGTGAAAGCAAAACTTGCTCCGCTCTGTCTAAATATTACGGAATGATCTCAAGAAGGAAATATTTCTGGACTATTACAGTACACTTACAGGTGATATTAAATCAATGGCGACCTGAAGTTAGATATTTTTACTCTACCATGCAAAGAGTGAGATCATATTGGCAACTCTATTCTCTATAAATACAAACATTAAAGTATCCAATCGCGATCGTGTAAAAATGTTTAACTACGACCAAAACATCGGTATCCTATTATTCCCGATAATATTCGCCATCCGAGAAAATCACGAAATCCACCCGTTAATCTAAATTATGAGATGAACATTGTCTTCTACAATTGATTCTTGATTGAATCAATATTATAAAATTACGCTAATATCTTCAATGATTAATTATTATTTACCTCTTCTAAGATTCATAATTATAAGCGTACTTCAAATATTATAAGTGTAAATATAGTATAATAAAATAACAATGCAATAGGCGGTACTGTTATTCTCCGTTGCATCCTCTACACCTACATACTGATACTCGAGACATTAAACCACTTTGATAAAAAAATAATACATTTGATGTTTCGTATGCGGTCACGTCTACTGTACAGAGTAATAATATAATTATATTTGTCGAATTCTTCAACTACAAACCGTCTCGAAGTAAAGACTAATTTTCTAGCCGACTCTCAATTCCCTTCCGGATATTTTTGCGGTAGATTTAAATGTTCACGAAGGACGCTAAGTTTTCTGTATTCCTAGAAGAATAAGAAAACGCGAGAATTATATGTTTGTTTTATACTGCGGCTGTATTTGATTGCGGTTATTTATACTGAAGGTACTATGTACGAGTATACATACAACACCACAACCCTCACTGCTTATTGCGACTGCAATTTTCCGAATCACTACTTTGTACAAATCTGGCTCAATAAATTATTATTGCTTCTAAAGTAATTATTTCAACAAATTAGCGTTTGTCAACTTGTGCGGCGTGTTGTCCTGTGAAAACAATCAGTATTGTTCGCTCCTTGATAATCCGCACAATCCAACTAACATTATTTCTCTCTCGGGACGTTTGAATATCGTTGAAGACTATAAATTTGATCTAATATATAATATCTGATTAATGTATAAGTATATAGATATCTGTTTTAATATATTTTGCTTCTGTTAACTCGTAACGCGCCTCTATCGATTCGTTTAGCTAATATCGTAGGAAGTTCTCTAGTAGCGACACAATTATTATTAATACTAACTCACACGGGTTGGGAGTAGAACCACACAGCACCGACGCCGACGTGAGACCAGGTAAGGAAGTTTAGTATAAAGTAGAAACTTTATTAAGAATATAGTAATATATAATCTATGTCACAACTGGCGCTTTGTGTCATGGTATTAAATGTATTAATTGTATTCCTTTACACATCTAACCCGGCATCTTCTGTTTCTTACGTATGTTTATAGTTAACTAATTTGCACTCTTTTCTTATTCCAGACATCATTCGGGAAGTTGAGCATTGCTTCTATCAATTGGTGAAATTAGGTACTCGGTATTTGTCTTTGCCTTCATGGAACGGAGTTACTCTTCTCGATCTAAAGTAGAAGGGATATCCTAGAATCTGAATAGAATCATCATACGATGGAAGGTGCGAAGGTACTTCTCTAATTATTTAAATTTAGATTAAACACAAAATGAGATTCACTCAACCAGAACGTTCTTCCTAAGTTGACGCAATCCAAAGCGTTCGCTCGAAAAGTTGAACTTTCTTTTCGAGGCATTATTAATTCGTTTTACGCGCTACGAAATCTCGTTACTTTTAAATTCAGTCATTTAAAAATAAACTCAGAATACGAATATTTATTTTCGCATGCGTATCATATTTCTCAAACACATTATTTTAGATGAGTATATATAATACAGAACTGCCAGAAAATGTAGTCGTTACGCTAATATAGAAACAAACGATAAAACAGCAATATGCCAATAGTATAATATTTTGAACCGGAAGCTGGGTATTACGCGTGTAACGATTTTATAAACGGCAATAACCTACAAGAAATCGTGATCACTCTCAAAAATACAATTATTATTGCTTATTTGATATGGAGAGCATCTCTCAAATCAAACGAAAAAAGGCTACACCTTATAAAAACACTGACAAAAGAAGATACAGTATAATATTAATTATTTATGTCAAATTTGATTTCCTCGACCGAGGCTCGGTTAAATAATTTGACTACACAGTGATAGTACCACCACTCGGCGAAATATTAACAAGTCTTACATAATGTAAACATTTAGCTAAGTCAAACAATCCGAATTGGGATAATTCAACGTTACGAAGAATTCACATCCTCTCCGATGAAATATTAGTCTGAAGTCGACACTAGACTTAGGTAATAAATAACTTTACTAATAACATTGTGTTCGGTAGGAAGTAGGAACCTACCTTATTGCGTACATTTTTATTCTGGATATTTGGTATTAAATTTGCACAATCTCCAGTCACAAAGGCGACACTTAGTGTCTAGAATAATGTTACATATGAAAAAATATATATTCTGTTCTCGACTTTCGACGTGTTCTAGCTGCGGTCGATCCGATACTTCTTATTTAATGTAACAGAACCATCTACATGGTTACTCCATTTAATTATCTCCTCGCGATCACACGACAAAGTATTACTATCCATCTGGCGTTCCAATATATCTTAGATATTTCTCGAGATGTCAAATCGATCGGTATTCCACCAGATAATCGATGGCCAGATGGATAATAACGTGTCAATTATAAACTAATCATTTCGTGGTTTTTAAACATCCTAGAGGTGTTGAAAATGATTGACGTAAACTCCAGACACGATTGTAGAATCTATGCAGGTTGCAAATGGCGTAAAGTCGGCGATCTGTCAGTACTATCCGCCCTAATTCATTACAAGGTATTTCCTACAACATTTTGGAATACATTATCTTAATAAGTTAATACACAGAGAGTAGTAAAAATAAAAAAATACTTTCACGAGATCGATAAATGTAACGTCTCGAATACAAGTTAAAAGGGTTATCTTCCATACGAGTAGATATATTATATTATTTATGTAGGTAGTAATTAGTAATGCTAAGTTTAATAATTACAGTATTAACAACAGCACGTCAACGGATATATGTATTTGGAATTGACCTACTCTACAGTTACACTAGTGAGGGATCGGGGAGGGGGGACGGGAAGGGAAGGGTGTAACCAAAAAGATGAAAAAAGAAACTAAAAGTAACAAAATTAAAAATTTATATTTATGGAATAAAAATACAACATTCACGTTATCCATATAATAATAAAAATAAAAAATCTGTGAAAAAATAAAATATAAACAAATCGTATAAATCTAAGTATAAAAGAAGACGGGAGCGGGGCGCGGTGCGCGGGGCGCGGGGCGCGGGCTAGGCGCAGGCTAGGCGCGGGCGGAGCGCGGGGCGGACCTAGGGAGGCCTACGATACAGCTAGTGATATGGGGCCGCGTCCCGACTAGAGTCACTTTGTTACCGTTAAAAAATTATGTCTTTCGTATTTACATCAAGAGTACTAAAAACTACCAATATACAAAATGTATCGTACTTCAGGCGATTCGTCGCTCTCGGCCGCACGGGCGCCGCCGTCCCCCGCTATCACGGGGGGAGGGGAGGGGGCGCGGCCGGCCCTGCGCCCTGCGCCCCGCGCCCCGCGCCGCGCGCCATGCGCCGGACCGTCCAACTTTAATTCTAATCGTACGCACTAGGTCAAAAGCCGGTGAAAAAATAAATTACACATTTTTCGTTTTAAAAAAGAACGCGAGTATGTCGGGGCTGAGGGGAGAGAGGAGAGGGGGAGGGCGGTTAGTTGGCGAGCAGCAGGGGCTGGTAGCGGGGGGCGAGGTCCGCGGGGGGCGCCCACAGCTGCTCCGGGGGCGGCGGGCCCCCGTAGCGGGCGGGGGGCGCGGCCGGCGGGGGCGGCGCCTCGGGCCCGTAGCGCGGGTAGGGCGGCGGGTAGGCCGCGCCCGGGAAGTAGCACGGGGGCTCCCCGCCCGGGGACAGGGCTCGGCCCCCAGCGGCCTGCTGCTGCAGGGCCCGCTGCTTTATGTAGTTGGAGAATTCCGTCGGAGACATCCTAGAATAGAAATAAAGGGGCTATCAGTAACTTCGTAATATATATATTATCAACATTCAGGAAGATTTGTTTGTTATATTGAAAAAAATACAGTTCTCCTTTTACCTCTGATATTTCTTACTATATGTATTAACAATTTAATTAACAAATTGGCAATATTATCGAGTCTATTTTTTAAAATCAACAACTTTGTTCCAATAAAGGAAAAAAAAATAATGTATGAAGCATATGTAAAAACTAAAATATGTTATATGCAACTACTATGGGGAACAGGATATCAAAATGACATAAACAGACTACAAAGACAGCAAAATAAAATATTAAAGTTAGTATACGACCTTCCCTATCTAACAGCAACTAAAGAACTTTTTGAACAAACTAAACAATTAAACGTAACCGAACTCTTTAAACTAGAATCTTTAAAATTTATTCATAAATTACCCACTGATGTAATTGTAGACGAAGAATTAAAACTTGAAAAAAATTGTAGTAAACACATGAACACAATACGAGAATATCAGAAAAATATCATATACAATCTTTTAAAACGAGAAAAGGACAATCGAGACTTATAAACCATGGACTGAAATTATACAATAAACTACCAGACAAAACTAAACAAAAGACTCAGACAACCTTTACAAAAGATGTTAAAAATATTATTATTAACAGTAGAATGTGAATTTTAAACGTGAAAACATTTTGTAAAATGTATGTAACCCGTAAGGGTTTATCAATAAAATTTAAATAAAAAAATTTAAAAAATCAAAAACTTTGTTAACGGAAAAAAAATATAATGTATGAAGCCTATGCAAAAACTAAAATATGTTATCTGCAACTACTATGAGGAACAGGAAATCAAAATGACATAAACAGACTACAAAGACATTAAAATAAAATATCAAAGTTAATATATGACCTCCCCTATCTAATAGCAACTAAAGAACTCTTTAAACAAACTCGCAATTAAATGTAACTGAACTCTTTTAACTAGAATCCTTAAAATTTAAATTAGCCACTGATGTTATTGTAGACGAAGAACTTAAACTTGAAAAAAATTGTAGTAAACATAGACACAATACGAGAATATCAGAAAAATATCATGTACAACCTTCTAAAACGTGACAAGGACAGCCGAGACTCGAGACTAATTCAAGGGATTGAAATTATACAATAAACTACCAGACAAAACTAAACAAAAGACTCGGACAACCTTTACAAAAGATGTTAAAAATAGTATTATTATGATGTGTTTTAATTTCTTTATGTTTTAATACCTTATTACCTATATGCTGAACTTACTATGTTATTTCCGTTTTATGTTTATTTGTTTATTTGTTTGAACATATAATTACTTGCTACTCTATTATTACCATACCTTTATGTAAATATTTTTCTGTCCCAAAATGAGTTTTGGTGTAACTTCTGGGAGTACAAAAAAAAAATTGTATGATTTAATAAGAAATATTTTTTTTTTTAAATTTACTAGGCCACCAGACATTTTTAGGCTAAACCTCAAAACAATCTCACTCACAATTTCGGATTCGAATAAAACAAATAGTTGTTCCTAGTTTTTCTACCCTTATATTTGCCTATAGTTTGATGTTCTTTAAAAGTTTATTTTTTTCTAAAGGTATTTAAACTAATATAGTTTATTGTAGGTGGCGCAATATTTTAAGAACTTTATTTTAAATGCTTTTTTAACCCACGCCTGCGGTACGTGCCAAAAACACTCGCCAAAAAACATGAATCAATATTGATTGAATATTCAACTTGAAAAACCACAGCCACCGAGTCCTTGACTAAGCGTGTCAAATGAAATATGTAAATAAAGAAAAATATTTGAAAATTACGATGGATGATAATAATGATGCCATCGAATGCTGGCGCTAGGTTAATTGAGATCGGGTATGTTGAAAAACGCAGGAAACTGCGTTTTGTCCGGGCGGATAAAGAACACAATTCTGAGTGTGAAATAGATCCACATCCCTGGACGAGTGCTTTCGACTCGATGGTAAAAACCCTGAGAAAGAAAATCAGTCCATCTCGTGCTGAAGTGGTTGACGAGTTTGCCTATCATGCTTGATGTCCTAGGTTCGATTCCTGGGAGGGCGAACATGAAATATTCGTTTATAAGGTTGTACATGATTATTTCGTTATATATATATTATGTTTAAAACGGAATTCGTCCGTAAATTTATTAAATACCTAAAGTTAAAAAGTTAATTTAACTCTGCAATATTTCACTATCCCTGGACGGCAATTACAAACGCTATCATTATCGGTGCATATCGAGACGGTATAAAGTGAAATCGATAATCATCTTCGAAAATGTGTAATTTGTATGAAAATTTAAAGTATCCTCGTCGCTTATCTGTAATTGAACATGCTTAGAAAAAAATGTATACGTATTCTATTTTTCATAAAGAAAACTTAATTTTACTTGGTTGATAAAATCGAAGAAAAATGTTAACTTCCCATTGTAATACGGGCCCAGGACTGGTTCCTGAAGCGTAATATTAATCACCTTACCTTCCCGTAAGACATGATCGAAACGTGCTTTGCCCTATGCACCATCAGATGCGGATTAAGGTTTAATGTTGAAGTTTTCCTCACCTGTTAGCCCGCTTGCTGGATGTTTTCAACTTGGTACTGCCGAACTTAGTCTGGGCGAAGGTTGCCGTGGTGAAGGTCAGCGGGGCGGCGGCGCGGGGCAGGAAGGGGGGCGCCGGGCCCGGGGAGCCGCGGTACGAGGGCGCGGGGCCCGGCGAGGGGCTGGCCGCCAGCGGCGGGGGTAGCGGCGCCCGCGGCGACAGGCTGAGGGCCCCCAGCCCCCCGGACACGGCCTCGATGGGCCGGAAACACTGCGCCTCCGGGTTGAAGGTCCGCGTCACCTCCCGGTCGGCGCTGCGGTCTTCCTGGCGATCTTCGCTGAACAGCACCTTCGTGATAATAATAATAGGTATTGTTAATCGTAACATACATTGTAATACATATGACATTTATTTATTTAAAGAAATCAACAGCTATTACAACAAAAAAATTAAAAATTACAAATAACCAAAAATGAAAGTCTACTTTTTAAAGTTCAGTTTAATATGTGCGTTGAAACCTTTTTTACATGGGGGATAGGTTCCGACAACCTGTTTGCAAGACGTACTACGGTACCTCCTAAAAACACAACTTTTTAGGAGAGACAAATTAGTGATTTTTCATACTTTAAACATATTACGCCCATAAATATTTTAATGATAGGCTTTAAAGTAAATTTATTTTCCGTAATAATATATTGGTACACATGACCAAAATACACATTTAAAAAATCTCAGGGAGTACAATACGTTTTCTTAATATCCTTAACCTTCTTTTTAAGACAACAGCTGGAGGCGCGATTCAGAAGCCGGGGTGAAGATCTATGTGACATTCCATCTGTGATAGGTAATAAAGAACTCACACGAGAGGTAGTATCATACATGATCAATATAGCGCAGGCAATCGGTAAAATAAACCAAAGTAGGGAACAAAATGCCGAACACTCCTCTAGTGGAACGGAAGGCCTGTTGACTACTGCCAACAGGCCGGCTTCTCTCGAAGAGTGGTTTCTTATCCACGTGAGCAAATGCTGAGAAGTTCCTGATTAGCCCACATTAATATATCCCTCCTGATCCCAATAGTTTAGATAAATTTAAAGATATTTAATTGCTGAAAAATCCACTTTTTAAAATATAAACCTTGTATATTATAAGCAAGATAAATAATAAAGCAACTCCAATAAAAAATTGAAAAAACCTTCTTTTTACCCTCTAATTTGGTGTGGAATTACAATAAAATATATATACCTTATTAAACTACATTGCAAGGTAAATTATATTAATATTAATATATTTTTTTTTATTTTTTATAAATATACGTATACGTATACGCCTCCACTCGTTTGCGAGTGATTTTGGCTCTTAGAAACAAGAATAAGAAATTTAAAGAATATACGCTTCAGTGAACGACAAAAAAAAACCCATACCCACGAAAAAATATAATATAATGTGAGGTAGTTAAAATCAGTATGAAAGAGTTATGTGACAATAAAATATTATTACTGTATAAAGTAAACGTAAACATAAAATGAAATTTTGGGCCAAAAGTAAAGAGTGACTTTCAATTAGACTTATTAATTGAATTATGCAAATAATATTTAACAAATTCAAATATTTTTATTATTTGTCCTTAAGAATTTAGTCAGAAGTAAATAAGTATCCAAATCATTCTGGGCTAGTAAAAATTTTACATTAAGAGGGAACGTATTATATTCTTCACATATATTTTGAAGGAATTCGCTTCTTTCGTAGAGGGGACAGTCAAAAAACAGATGATCTAATGTCTCATCGTCATTTTCACAAAGACATATTGCCAAAGTAAAGACACCTATTCTCGATAAATGCGAGGCAACGAGACAATGTCCTATTCTCATTCTTGATATTAAAGAGATGTTCAATTTCCATTGCTTTTCGATTTCAAACCATGGTGTATAATATTAATATTATCCACAACAATTTAAACACTATACAATACAATGACAAGAAGGATAAAATTTATAAATAGTTATATATGTATGTATGTATGTGTATGTAAGGGTGTTTATGTATATGTATGTGTATAAATGTATGCATATTAATGTGGGTATGTGTATCTGTATGTGTACACATATGTATGTATATATGCATGTATTTGTGTGTATGTGCGTGTATGTATATGTGTGTGTGTAGGAATGTTTATAAGGGTGCACACGTGTGTGTGTATGTATATGGCAATATATAAATAAACATATATGCTAGTCTGCCTTAGCACGGGTCTTCTCCTACAAGGCATCACTATATAATATAAATTTTAAAAAAAATAACATATATACATATATCTTTACAGAGGACGATATATTTGATTTCGACATACCTAATAACTCAATTTCATCATATTTCGAGTTGCCGTAGTTTACGTCTCGCTAACATGACATCATAATATTTGAAGAAGTTGTAACAAAGATTATTCACTATCACTAGGTATAATGTGTTATAGGCCAAGTAAAAGAACTACGTACTCCATTATAATAATGAATAGTATACAATTATATTGCTATAACGCATTGTTAAATGAATGTTCATTTTTTAATTTTATTTTTAGACCATGTTATTTTTAAACCGTATATAATCAGGTTCCAGTGTATTACTAAATACAATGAGAAAAAGGGACAAACTTGTGTAGAGCCATTCCGTATTACTCCACTTGTATTTTTTAAAAATAAAAATAATAATGAAAAGTAAATAAAATATTAAAAACGTAAAGTTTTTATACTGGGAATTAAAGAAAGTAAGAAAGTAAGTACGGAGTAACCCGAAGATATTATATTATAAAACAAATGTATACATATAAAATGGCGGACTTATTGACACAGGCTTTATCTTACAGTCAAACCAAAATATGAAATATTTTTTTTAAATAACTGTTTACAATATTTAAAAAAAAAACTTTTTTATTGGTATATAATAAAATAAAAAAAAAATTATCTTTTTTTTTTAGATAAAGAACTGCAAGTAATAAAATAAAAATTCAAAATTGGAAAGTGAAATAAAATTAAATGAAAACACGTTTTGTAAAAACCCTCACCTTCACGGCGCCTTTCTCCCCGATGCGGTAGCTAACCTCTCCGGGGTCCACCCACACTGCCAGCTCCGGAGGCAGGTTCTCCAGCACATCCCGCACCGGGACTCCCGACTCCCGCGAGGCCCTCTGCAGCACAGGATCCAGCGGCTCCCCGGTCTTGATGCAGCGAAAAGCGGAGCCCTTGAACGGCTTCTCCGGGTACCAGTGCCCCCTGAACTTATCCTTCAGAGCCTTCTCCAACTCTTCGCCGAAGATATTAACCCTCCGCCTGGGCAGCTTATTATACAGGTACGATATCACGAAGTTCAGGGCTACTTGGACTTCTATATGCATTTTGCTCGCTTTTTTCTTCCTCTTTCTCGAGCTAGCGACCTGAGAACAAACGACACACTAAGTTAGACTCGTCGACGCGTTATTTTTTATTACAGATAAGAAAAGTTGTAAAAAGTGTGCATAAAATCTAACAAGGCCGTGAAAAATTACTCGTTTCAAGAAAATATAATTTTCAGAGAACAATACTAGCGAATCGCTCTGTAAGTGAAAAATATTAAACACTAGAGCGAGTGCGACAGATTTAAAGGGAGACAAATAGTCGTTGTTATTTTTGATAAAATTGTTGTTTTAATTATGTATAAGTTGTACTGGTACGTGCATTCGTCCGCGTACACGAAGCCGACCAATATTGATTTAATAATATATAAAACTTAAACGTACAGTTTAATTAGTGCATACGTACTGAAATGATTTATCGTGGGTGAGGTTACAGAGTCTCAGTATGCACTGAACTGACGTCTAGATCTAGATCTACGCTAGCACAATGTTTCGGAGCAGTCACAGTCAATCTAATTTAGAGTTTGATGAAGCAAACGACTAGTGGCGGAGTTGATGCACGGATTGCGTGTGCGCTCCACTCTCCGCTCCCCACAATAGGGTCATTTGGCAGAAAATCGGCAGTAGTCGATTTGCTGCATTCAGCTGTCACGCCGAGCAGTTGCCAAGCTCTGCAATTTAATCAAGAGGGCCAGACCAATGGGTGACATGCAGAGCAGACCAGGATCGTAATAATCCACCACAAATATTAAATATTATCCTATGAAAATTGTAACGAAACCATGTTTTTAAAAGGCACGAATTAAAATGAAGAACAGGGAGAGAAAAAAATATTGACGAGGGAATATGGATGTCTTATGACATGTCATTGGCTGGCTTAAGTGCCACTTTACTTTACCTATGTTTAAACATCTAAATTTCCTGAACTATTTATGTTCGAACACAGGCAGAATGGTAAATGTTACACAGTTTGTAAAGTGAGCATTTAAACCAGCCAATGGCAGGTCATAAGTCCTGTAACTGCCTAGATATCCATATTTCTTTCTCAAAAATGTTTTGCCTCTGTTACAAAAAAATAGATCGTTATTCTGAATACGAGCAGCGAGTTTATTTTTTAATTACTGTAACCCTAAAGCTAGGGTTTCCTAGGACAGCGGTGCCCGTATTTTAACGGCCGTAGTGAACGGTGATGCAGTGGACAGCCATGGTAAAGGTGATTAGAGAGTGGTTTCCTAGGAAAACGGTGTTAAATGGTGTTGATAACACCGTTTTCCTAGAAAACCACACTCTAGTCACCTTTACGACGGCTGTCCACTACATCACCGTTCACTACGGCCGTTAAAATACGGGCACCGCTGTCCTAGGAAACCCTAGCTTAAGGACGTCTTTATTTTTTCGCATACGTCGCGTCGGTAATCACCATTATACAGAAAAGTTCGTTAACTTTGACAGCTGGTTTGTTTGTTTTGGAGCGCATTCCTGTCGTCCTTATAAATTATATTTATGTAAGGCAAGTAGACATGTTTCAGTAAAATTAATATAATTTAATTGATTAAACATATATTGTAAGATTATAACACATTTAAAATGAATTCCGTCGGTTAATTATCAATTTGAGACCCATTGCTTAAAAAAATTAACGTTAAATAATTTCTAAAGTATAATATATAAGGAAAAACCAATTTTTTCAAATAACTCCTTTAATACACACAGAATAAAAAATGTTTTTCCGTTTATAAAAGGGTTTAAGAACATATTCTATTTATATATATTGATGAGTTTTATACTAAAGATTAAAATGCACTCTTTAATCTATAATTCAAAACATGAATCACATCTATTTCCTTCGCTAAAACAAGACGCTCTGTAATAAATGTATTGATATACGGGGCCTAGGCCCTTATAACGCAGATAAGAGTAAAAAAAGCAGAAAAACAAATTCAGCCAATTAAATAAATGGGAAATCCCATTTTTTTTATTCACTGATTGAACGATATCTTCTGATTGCTTATTGTACAATAAATATGTTACGCTAACAATGTGTTTTTTTAAAGTATATTTTAAAAAATAAACGGTGTTTTTTCGTTCCTAGTTCTCTCCTGCAACTCGCCAGGGAAGTCCCTAATAGACCTGATGCTATGAAAATGATTCCCAACTGGCGGAGCAGACGTGATGATTAAGTCAAGTGTGATGAAGAGTGGCTTTTTATGCCTTATAAACTTGTGTGACCTTCATGTCATGTCCGCAATGATAACAACGTTGGACCTTGCTTTGGAATGGTTTTTAATTATCGTTTGCTTTCTCAAGAAATCAATCTCTTATATTAATTAGTTATTTTGTACAACAAAACGAAGTAGGTTTATATATGTATTAATATTATTGAAATGAATTAAAAATAATAAAAATATGTTTTATAAGTGCATTCAAATCATCATAATATTGTTTAAATGCATCATGAATTTGTAGCATTAATGGAAAAGATACAAAGGGAAATCTCCGCGAAATTATATCATAAGTATTCTCAACAGGGTGTTTTCACAAGTCGGGAATAACATTTAAAATATATTATATATTTAGAGCGGATTTTTGCGATTTAAATTATATAAATATCAATGTATTGAAAACAAGTATTCATGTAATAATATTCGGGTTTAAAAATGGGCATTTACAAAACGGCTCGCAGTTGGTAATGTTGGTATCACGTCATTTACGTCACGCGTTAAGACTACCGACTGCGCGTCTAATAAACATTGCGTACAAGTTTGGTGCTAAAACGTCATGCCAAATATGCACATTTTGAACCTTTGTAGATAACTTATTTGTATTTTTTTTTATTGAAAAATAACAAAAAAATGTGGAATTACCTAATTGTATTTTTCGCTTCCATATTTATGAGGCATTTAGGTAAAGATGTACATGTCACTATTAGCTAAACGTGCAGGGGAGCCATCTAAAGTTTCTAACTGATTCATTTCTTTAACATACAATTTCGGGTGTTATCTAAGAATAATGAATTTTAAATCCGTATACTTCAGAAAGAAATACGTAAAGCAAACTCATATTGTGTTTTTTTCTCAAATTTGGGTTTTTTAAGTGGTTAAAGGCAATTTTTATACAACCAAAGTGTATTTTTTTTACACTAAAATTTCTTCGAATTATACGACGCGTGACGTTTACCATTTTTATTATTAAAATATTTAAAAAAAGATTTTTTTCATAATTTCTTAAACTTACCTTACCTTTCGTAGAGCTTTTAGAATAGAACTGCATACGTGCATACTTAACAAATTTTCTCAACTTTAGTGACGTGTATATCTTTACTGAAATGCCACAGATTTGTTCTAGTCTCTAGTTTGCAGTTTCAAATATTGAGTAACGAAATTGAGTCAATTATTTCGAATAACCCTACATTTCTGTAGATTGCACATAGTTGAATTGATGTTGACAGTTTTAGTCTTTATATTTCTAGTGCATAAATGATGATTTACATTGTGCACTGCGACAAGCATTAGTGTAAACCAGGGTTTCTCAATATTTTATATTCGATGGCATTTATTTATTATTAATTATTTAGTATAATAAAAAAGAAAAGAAGAAAAAGCTTAACCGGTATAACCACGTTTTCTCTTAATGACGGTTTATCTCTTCAACAAAATTAACATTAAAAGCATCCACCACATACCCGAATCCGTTTTAAAGACAACATGTCTTTCTTCGGATTCACTCATTTGTATGAGTGCAAGTGCTTGTGCAAGCATTTTTTTTTTTCATTACGAATTGATTATATTTCATCCTTTACTAACCAAATTCAGTAAGGAAAAGCGCGAACAAATATTTACATTTACAACTTTCACTGTCGCTTTAAAACCACCCCTCAACAAGGTAGGGACAAACGGAAGCAAAAATAAAATAAATAAATAAATCCTTCACCCATTTCTAACCCCCTTATGTCGACAGTGATAGGAAACGTTAGTATCTACTCTCTGGAGCACCAGAACGCCCCCAGGTGGCACTTAAAGCCAGTCACCGGCAGCGCACCCAAAAGCAGCAGACTTACCCAAAGACTACTGGTTGCAAACCAACTTTTGCCACCACTCATACCTACTCAAACTGTAATTATTGAAGAATTTTACCTCATCAAGCGAAAACAAAAATTAACAGACTGAAGTATGAGAGAAATATGGATTTTTAAACACAGGCAAAATGGTGAATGTTACACAATGACTAAAGTGGTCACTTAAATCAGCCAACGACGGGTCACAAGCCCTGAACGCCTAGACTCTTGTATTATTTTTTCTAAAATTTTCTCTATTCCTTTTGCAATATGTTTATCTTAACAACTCCCCAGGGGATGAAGTTTAGTCCTTGTCTGCAAAAATTTGGACCGACTGAAAACATTGTTGATAAAATTAATTCTCACCCGTTGGGAACCATTTCCGTAGACCATCAAATTACGCGACTATAGAGCCAAGGTTGACTAACGCCTGTAATATCGAATTACTACCGACCGGCCACGGCCGCCCTTGCAATCAAAATAATTGGTCAAGAAGGTCGAGGACTTACCGAGAACATGGAGACTACACACTGACTGATCAACTGACCGGTAAGTCGATTTTTAAGTGAGATAATTCACTTTAAACTAATATTGATTACATTGATTGATTTGGTGTTTATTTTGTAGAACTCCATATTTAAACTTACATACTCGTATTATAATACATTATTTTATTTTTAAAAATATAAAAACAAAAATTTCGTGACAATTGTTTCGCCTTGTTAGGGCATTTTAAAACGAATATAAAGATAGGATGGATTGAATGTCCTTATAAAGTTATACATATAATGCAAGGTACTCGAGTAAAAAATAAAAATAAAAATAAAATATCCATAATAATATATTTAAATGCAATGATTTTGTCAATAAATACTTACATTGTTGTAACTTTTTTCGGAATTCAAATAAAAATACCTAAATTACCTATTAAACACCTAAGTTTGCCCTTAACTATTAGGTTTTCCCACAATTATGATTAATGTACATTCTATGCACATGCATAAGTACCTTGAATTATACAACTATGTAAGGACATTCAATCCGTCTAATCTTTAAATTCGTTTGAAAATACCCTAACAAGGTGAAACAATTGTCACGAAATTTTTGTTTTTATATTTGTAAAAATAAAATAAAGTGTTCAGTAGACTAAAATTAGTGTTTGATTTTTTATATTTAAAGTTTCACTAGCGAGTATTTATATGTACGTGATTAAAATGTGGTGCTACGCATTTTGTAAACTACAAGACGAACAGATATCCGTTTTGGTATATTAGAAATGTTACCGTTTCACAAATTAAACTGTTTAAAAATAACAGTTCAGAGAAGCGTGGGTAAAAATGTGGCATCACCAGCTGTAGTTCCACAAAAATAAATTGAACTGTCACTGTAATGAAAAGCTCGTCAGTTTATTCACAAATTAAACTAACTGCTTGGCAAAACCGCCACCCCCTTCCTCCATGATCACACGCTTTTGTTTTGCTTGAGTTGTGGCCATAAGCAAACAACCATCTAGGTTGGGAAAGGGGGAGGGAGGGATCTGGTCATAGTTTTGCTTACACTTCTCTAAACTGTTATTTCAGTTTTGTGAATTAATAATATCCTACCTAGTTTGTCGTTATAGAAACGTTTTAATTTATTTTTGTTAAACGGTTTCAGATGTTTCTTCTAGATCATAGTTGTTTCATTTTTTACCACCTCGTCTATATCCTCAAAAACTATCAATAAACGAATGTGTCTCCGTGGCTAGCAGAAAAATAATTCGATATTTTTTCGGATACATTGATATTTTTTTTAAACATTTTTTTGCACCACAACAGGCCTGGAGGCCTAATTACAGTGGTGAATTACATCACAGAGCACCCAGGTTTGAGAAAAATCACATTAAAAAAAAAATTGTGTTCTCACCGGGAATCGAACCCGGAACCTTCCGTGCGCGAGTCTAGCGTCTTGACCACTACACCACGGCGGCCGCGATATAAAGAACGGGGAGAATAAAGAATATAAGCATTACGGTTCTATGTATCAAATAAAACCAGAGCCACCCTGGTCGAGAGTCATTCTTACAATCGAGTAAAGAATATTCTACTTCGTAGTTTACTGGTTACCATGTTTGTGATTCCAGATATAAAAATGTAGTATCTAAACAGGAAATATAATATTTTTAGTTTTATATTTTAAAATGCGCATCTTTTTCATTTTTTTATTTTTTATTTAATATGGTTAAATAAAATTATATATGTATTTTATTCTACTACAATCTACTTTTATATATTTAGTTAATGTTCTAAGTGTTACTTTCCAAAAAAGAGACTAGCTCTTGTGCTTGGAGAGTGACTAACACTGTTATAGTTATTTAGTAATTTGAAGTTATATGATTTCGAGTCTACATGAGAAAAAAAAATGATACGAAAAAAAAGCAGAACAGAAAATAATAATACGGTTATACGAGTACTAAATAAAACAGAATGCTGCTTTTACTCGGGTTCAAAAAATGTCTATATATTTCTTTTTATTTATCTTTAACATATACCGAATTTATCTATTTTTTAACTGAAATTACCGGTTTTCAAACCGATCTAATCAGACTGATCTGGAGTCATTTTAATGTACATTGGAATATTTGAAATCGACTTTTTTCTCTAACTCCTTAACTATTTTGTAGGTCTGTTATCATCTTTGAAATATTGAAATTACCAACTGTTTAAACGTTTTAAGAAATCATAACCTGCCTTTATTATTAATAACCAAATCAGACATAATTTTTCCCTCACCAATTTTAAGTAAAGTCAATGTACATAAGATAAGATTATAATTTATATTTTTTAGCGGTAAATGCAGTAAAAAAATTTGAACTGTAGAAATTAAAGAAGGATGTTTTCCATTGTCTTACAATGAGTAGCATAGTGAGGTGACCAAATCGAAGAACTGTATTTTATTGACTTCTAAGCAATGAGCAATATAATTTTTTGATTGATAATATTGATTTAAAATCTTTTGCTGACCTCGATACAAATCCAAGCACTTGTATGCCCTTCTTTGATATTTAATCAATATGACTACTAAAAGAAAATCTTTCATCAAGTATGACACTGAGGTCTTTAATTTCTTTTACAGAAGAAAGAATAACACTGTCGAGTAAATAAAGAAAAGTATGAGTCTTTTTGTAATCGTAAGTTCACAATTGTACGTTGAAATCATTGACGGTTTTTGACATGTATTTTTTTATTCACGTGGTCAAGCCATCTTATTTTTCTCAAGTCTACCTTAAAGCTTCTGAAAATGAAGACATATTTCTGATGATAAAAACTCTTCGGAAAAGAAATGAAGTTTTCATCTATGTAATCGTTATTTTGTAATAAGTTATAAATTAGAATAGACAAAAAGTAAATTAATATTTTTCGAAACGAAAGTCACTCGTGCGATAACATGATGAAAATTGATAACATGCTGAATAAAATATATTTCGTTACGGCGAAGAAATGTTCTTCGGTAAAAATGAAAAACATCCGAGTGAACGTGTTTTATTTCTTAATACGTACCGTATTTTTTATTTTTATAGAGAGATTTTAGTAGCGCTACTTTGTAGGAAGCGATATTTATTGATTGAAAATGGCCAACCTTGTAATTCCTAATAAATTGTTTAAATTGGAACCTAGAAAGGTATGTGAAATAAATAATCACGCTATTAACAAATTACAACAGGGATGGAGAATACCTTAAATAAGGGAATATGGAAGTCTAGGCATTTACAGGGCTTATGACCTGTCATTGGCTGGTTTTAATCTTAATGACTCCCGAGGGGGTGAACATTTGGACAAACTCAAATATTGTAACCACGCTATTGTTTTAATATCGATTATATCAAAATTTACAACGGTACGTTTATTTCTGGTACATTTCTATTGATGAATATTTTATAAAGGAATCTGTAAAGACAATTAAAAAAGAAAAATATCGTTAATTTACGCCAATTACGTCTGGAATGCTAAAAAACACCAACTAAATTAATATTTTGAACATAGTTCGTATTTACATAATTCACCGCAATATATATTTTATTATATAAACATACCAAACTGAACGGTTTGGGTAGTTAGGAAGAAATTGCGTTAAGGCAATATGCCCGCCCTTGTATATAAAATGCGCATGTGTATAAAAGTGTTAAATAAAAATAATTAAATATATTTTTAAAATATTTTTCTTAGAAAATTTCTGAAAATAAATTGAAACATTAAAGAGCATTTAGCTTACGCGGTATATGTATATTTTCTGAAAACAAATGCCATTATAATGATATTTCATGCTTCACACACCAAACTATATTATTCATCCATCCGGACACAGACGGGTGGTTGAAAAAAACAGTTCTGTGGGCGAAATAGAACTGAAATCTCGAACGAGTGTTTTAGGCTTCATAGCTGCTCTGAGATAAAAATCATGAAAAAGGAAATCGGTTGACACGTTTGCTTACCATGATTGAGATCCCGGGTTCGATTCTTGGGAGGGTTGACACGAAATATTTGTTTTCGAAGGTGGTTTGATACTGAAGTATTTATTTGTCCTTGGACTGCCACCTGATACGAGATAAGCTGCATTTTATTTAATGCACTATCGGGTTCAGACAATGGTTCGAAAAATATTTCACGATTCATTCAAACTTCTAAATGTTGGAAATATTATATCTGGATTTCTTTATTTGTTTATGTGCTTATTTTTTTTATTACTTTATTTTAGTAGAGGTTGTTAGATGTTTATGTAAATACATACTTTATGAGTGTAAATTTTGTGTAGTAATCGTGTAAATGTTATAAATGTCGCACGGGCGTTTAAATCAAAAAAATAAATAAATGTTAATATCTAAATATAGGGCTTTGTGTGTTATTTCGGCTTATGTTAGTTACGTCGATTCCCCGAATAAAGTAATTTGTCGAGTTTTCCTAAAACCGTCGAGCTTTCGAAAGCTCGTTGTACTTTTCAGCAAACAGCTGTTCGTGTACGCGAGGCCAGGCCGACTATCGATTGGTATCCAGACGAGTTTGGAGTTCAACTCAGGAAGTAGTATAGAGACTGTACATAACTACAGAACGTACACAGCGTTGTATAGGGGTGAGATGTTCAAAGTCAAACAAGTGCTTGTTGAAACTGCGTGCCGAAAAATCGTTAGGGAGCTAAATTTACATTACGTTAGGCTAGGCTAATTCTTCTCCGTTGTTAGTTACAGCAAAACAAAACGGTTTTATAAAATTGCTGATTATTTAATAAATTTTATAGTTAATTGGAAAAATTACTGCGTAATATAGGCAATATTGAACCCATAATGTAATAACCTAAGCTCATTAAAATTCATGCACAGTTTTTAAAGTTAATTTAAAACATTAATACATGATTTAACTTTCGTAAAACGAGTAAAAAGCGCGGTTATTGGTGGAATAAGGCGTCATTACAGGCAAATACACATGAAAAGACTGAAAACTGATATTTAATATTTATAACAGATAAACTCTTGAATTGCTATTTAAGATACCTGTTTTTAATATGTTTTTAATTTTGTATAAATAAAATTATTCATATTAAATTTGGTAATGTAAACCAAATAAAATCCAATAAACGTTTTTAATTTTTAATACTTCACCAAATTTCATATGATTTTCTACCAATTGTCAGTATACACAATAATTAAGAAATTATTCATTTCGAATTTACGATTAGTTACGAAGTTATTGAGTTGAAATATTAATTTTTTTCTTATTCTTTCAATAAAAAATACTAAACCTCGTCTCTTTATATAAATATGTTTTTAAAAAAAAATATATGGTATCAAATGAGTTTCTCTTCTTGTCTGATTTTAAAATAAAAAATATTTAATCGTTCTTGACTCTGAGCAAAAAAACATTCATTTTAAGGAAATAATTACTGTCGCAAAAAAACCTATTTTAGGCATTGCGGACAATAAATCTACCATAACTTAAAAAGTGTGCGTTCTTTGAATCTTAAATTGGTCAGAGGAAAAAGCTGTATTTTAACAGAATCGAAAAAAAGCCTTTTAAAATTTCGTAAGTACAGGACTTTTAAATTTAAGGCGCTTTAGATTTATCAAAATATTTTTTTATAATTTACCCAATCCTTTGGTACGAAATGAATATTGTTTAAATGCGTAATTATTTATGTAAACCATGAAAGTCTTGTATAAAAGAAAATTTGTGTCTTTTATAAAAAGCATCTTCTAATAAATTTTATTCTGGAATTTTGAATAGTTGACGAAACGAAATTGTCCGGCAAACGTGAATCGAGTTGTGGTTCTGTGGCTAGTGTCACGTACTCATAGATCAGAAATCTTCTGTTCGAACCCCGTTCTATCATTTTCACACTTAATTCCCATATTCGAAAGATGAGTTTTGTTCATTCACAGCTCGTTATCATAAGAACACAAAAACTTCCCCTAATCATAGTTTTTTGAATTTTCTTAAAAACATTTAATAAAAGAGTACAATGTATTACTCTAAGTTTATTGAAATTTAATTTAATTAAATTTTCAAAAAATAAAGTTATCAGTGAACTAGGTTTAAAGTGGATAATTCAATTTTAGTTTAAGAGTGTTTCAAGAGTCTAGAAAGATGTCTAGACCCACAAACATTATTTATCGTTACAATTTCTGAATACAGTAGCTTGAAAATTTTAGTTGGGCGCATTACACAAACACAGAGAGACATTTAACACCACTGTTATCTGTATTTAGTATACACAGTTTGAGGGTGTATGTATAAGAGTGTACGTACATACCGTACACACACACAAGAGAGGCCCTACGGAAGGCATTACTAACACATTTGTACAATCTCAGCTGTAGTGGGATGGTATCAACGAATATAAACATTAAGTGCGTAGTTCGTATTTGTTAATAACATCCAATATATTTTATTCATATTTATATTTTATATTTTAATCTGTATCCGGGCCGACACAACATTTACTTCCCTGTGTAAAATAAAACCAAAATCCTGAACGAGTGTTTTTGACTCGCTGGCTACTCTCATGTAAAAATTCTTCAAAAGGGAATCAGAAAGGATAAGTCCACCCCGTTTGATTCGAGTTCAATTTCTGGCAGGGTTGGCAAGACATATTGGTTTCAAAGGTGGTTTTACACTACAATGTTTCAATTGGAACCAAAAGCGTAAGTCTGATGATTCTACTTACACGCAACGGGTGACCGAGAAGAGATACTCTGCATTTCGTGTTATAGTGCCATATGCCACTGGGTACTTATAGAAAAATGATAAAGATAAATCTGTAGTTTCGTTAATATGATCACTGGACTACCCAGTTTTTCAGGTCACGGTTAGTGAAAAAAATACGATTTCTTTGAAATATTGTTGATTCCGCTTCGTGCTGCTGCAGATGTTCTAATCAATCTTCTGAATACATGTCGCTTCAGTTCGTTTTTGTCCAACAGACCAAAACACAGATCTGTAGAAATAGAGCTTTAAACGTTTTTTACATAATAGACATAAATAATGACCACAACTCATGAAAAAAATTGTTAATAATTTCGTAAACAATTTTTTTTTTAAATGCATTTTTATTTGAATTTTATAAATAAAGGCTTTCTCAGAACTCCTGTATACTTAACTCAATTTCGTTAAAATGTTATGTTGGACCAAATCGAACTAAAGCAACGACATCCTGTGTTATATCTGTGTGACATCCCGTCCCTCTCCCCCTATCTACGAATACCGAATGGAGCTTCTCGTTACTATCCGTGGCCCTGTTATAGGTTCTGTCAGATGTACAGATCTGGTGGCTTCCAAAAATAATTTTAAGGCTTTCAAAAAGTTTTGCAATAATTTCGGCGAATTGATCATGTCCAATCAATTTAATCCCAGTCAGTGGAGAAGTCACTTCCTTTTTTTTACAATCCATTAAGGAGCGCATTATGTACGTCTGGATTACAAAGAGCTCCCTCAGGTAGTTTTACTCGTTCCGGAACTAGAAATTTTTCCGTGAATGTGGGCGTCGCCAAGGAGACTTATGTCCTAAGATGCGAGGTGCGGATGTGGTGGAAAAGCTGTAATTTATTTATTTATGATTTTTCAAAAACTTATCTAAGCACACATTTTTTTAAAAAAACAAGGAGAATTCATAGGTAAAATATAATTTGTATGTATTTTCTCAATAAAAAAAAATTGAAAAAAACATAATCAGTGATCAGTAAAAAGCCTGTAAAATTTAACCCTTCATTGCCCAATTTTTCTAATTCTAACTAAAAAAATATTTTCATGTATGTTTTTTATGCAAATAGTGGGAAAAATAATGAAAAAAATTTTTTTTTTTTTAGTTTAAATTTCATATTTTAGTTTATGTGGACAATATGCTACATTGGGCATTAAAAAGTTTAACAATACAAAATGTATGAAAAACAAAAAATAACGATTCTTATGAACGTCTTCTTATATACCTTCTCTTCAAGACCTTTGAAAAGAATCCGACCTTCTAGTCCTATTTAAAATTCTCAACTCACTTTTTGATGCGCAGTAAACTCAGTAGAGTTCATTAAAATTAAATATCCCAACCAGAAACCTCAGATAAAATTTACTCTTTCATACCAATAACCATAGAACTAACTATGGTTTTCATTCCCCTTTGCCCAGAATTCTTAGGTCTGCCAACAAACATACCAGTCTTGATTTCTTTAACAACAAGTTGTCTTCTTTCAAACGATCACTGAATCAAATTCAATTATAAACACCTCTCTCACGCTTCCACTTCCACCAAGTCTACTATATACCGTTGTGTCTTTCTACTTTCCTTTAGATTAATTTTCCGAGTGATAAACATGTTTGAAATCACTTTTATACACCGATTATCGGTATGTAGCAGATCGTCTACTTTGAGGTATAAAAACTTAAGGCATGGCAGACAACGCACTATTCAATAGGTGCACAGCATGGCTAACTAATTTCCATTTGATTTTTCCTTCTCAGGATTTTCACCAAAGAGAAACCATCGATTCAAAAACATTTCTCGTAGGTTCTGGTTCTATTTCACACCTGGAGTTGTATTCTGGACAGACAAATCCGTAAAATTTATATATGAAGATCAACTTTGTGGTTTTTCACTACAATCAAAATTATAATGAAACAATTTTGTTTTTATCGATCTTACCCCCCTCACTCCACACCTCGCATGTTTACAAGAATAACACGATAATATAACTTGACTTATTATTAGCTCCATATGCTTAGATTTGATATTTTAAAAATAAAATAATAATATTCATTAGTGAATTATACCTTGATAAAGAAGCTTGGATAGCTTCGAAACCGGGTGGTAGAAAAAAATAATGGTAAAAACAACGTTGCTTATGTTTAATTTTGAGATAAGTTTGTACCAATGGTTTAAAGGTATTCTTAACATGAATTGATTTACAAATGTGTTTTTGTACTTCAAAATATTAAATAAAATATATTACAGTCTCTAAACTGGCACTTAGAGAGAAATATTAATTTTAACGATCGAGATACGTGAATCGTGTACTAATCCAGGGCCCTATGCACCGTCGTGTGTAGATAAGGGTATGATGACGATGGTGTAACATCAGCCAAGGGTCCTGTTTCTATTTAAAACACAGAACTGCATTCCTAACGTAATAATTATATTTGTAATGCATGACACAAGTCGTCTTTTTCGAGATGATTAAAAATCATTTTTTTATTCCGCCGGGCATAGAATATTTATATTTATATCTGGCTAAAATTGTCGGTGATATAATTAAGCGAAGCATGTTGTATGCAATTTTAAATCTTTTACACACCGCCTCTGTGTGGAGGTTCGACCCAGTTGCCCCTCTACGCTGCCTACGGATTATTGATCGGCCGCTCTACGAGCCGCCCCGACACGGTGGCCGACTAAGCGCCTAACACATAGGCGTCGGGACGCTCTACACCCGACGCCGCACACAGGCGTCGCGGCGCTCCACACAAGGATGGAATGATAATGTACATAAACCTACAAACTCTGTATTATATTTGCCGTCTGATAACTTTTGACGAGGGTCAAGTTAACATATCGCGTTTGTTTCTTTAAGCTAAGCAAACTTTTACACAACAAATTATGAAACGATTGGGAATAACGTAAATTGTTAACGAAAGCATTGGTTAAATCAGCCGATACAGGACAGAAGCCGCAAAAATGTTAAGATTTCAACATTTTGAAATCTCTTCATCTCAGTTAAGATATATCAAATGTCAAATCTAATCAATATTTAGTTCGTTCTTATTTTATTTAGTTTGTTCAAATCTTTGTAGATTCTTATTTTATTTAGTTTGTTCTTTATTTTATTTAGTTTGTTTAAATCTTTGTAGACAAGGTCTGGGTTCAATTCAATTCAACTCCCCGGGGAGCTATTTATATAAACATATTACAACAGAGATGAATAACAGTTTAGAGAAGGTAAAATGAAAGTCTAGGCATCCACAGGGCTTATGTAACATTAAAAAAATCGTAAAAATAGTTGATAAATCCACCCGATTCATAATAAAGTATGGAAATTGAACAAATGAAATTTTGAGGCTTTTTATA
Source organism: Micrasema longulum (assembly GCF_059751315.1). Lineage (NCBI taxonomy): Eukaryota > Metazoa > Arthropoda > Insecta > Trichoptera > Brachycentridae > Micrasema > Micrasema longulum. The sequence continues at coordinate 233,421 of NW_028278160.1, read as the reverse complement.
TGGGTGAAATATGGAGGTGAAATAATTAAATTAGATTAATCCCTCCCGCATAAATAAAGGTTTCAGTTCTTTAACTTTACAAACATCAACAGATTAAATAATTTAAAGAATATGGGCAGAATAGTGAATGTTACACAGTGTGTAAAGTGGCCACTTAAACCAGCCAATGACAGGTCATAAGCCCTGTAAATGCCTAGACTTCTCTAAAATGTTCTTCCTCTCTGTTGTAATATGTTAATTCAATAATAATTTTTCTGAGTGGGTTGGATTTACAGTATTCGTTTACAAAGATTTTAACATCCTGCAAATATTTTTGTCATTTTATCGGGCTTTGGCGGCCCCCGTGGTGTAGTGGTCAAGACGCTTGACTCACGCACGGAAGGTTCCGGGTTCGATTCCCGGTGAGAACACAAAAATTAAAAATGTGATTTTTCTCAAGCCTGGGTGCTCTCTGTGATGTAATTCACCACTGTAATTAGGCCTCCTGGCCTGTTGTGGTGCAAAAAAAAAATATGTAAAAAATATGTATGTATATGTAAAAAAACTATTTATTTTTATGCACAACGCAAGATTGTACAAGTAAATAATATTGTCATGAGTTATAGAACTGATTCTGGAATGTATTACAATAATTACAAACACATTATTTTTGTAAATTTTTAAATAAAAATTAAAGAGTATCTTGGCAATTTATTTCTGTATCCATGGAGTGAAAAATAACCAGGACCCTTGACGAGTGTTTTAGACTCACTGTCAAATTGATTGATGAAAATTCCGCCTCGTTGTAGAGTAGTTTGCGAATTCGCCTACCATTTTTGAGGTCCTGGGTTCGATTCCTGGCTGAGTAGACTATAAATATGGATTTCGTCGATTTTTTGAACTGCAATCTTTAATTCTTTCTGGGCTGGCACCTGAAGCGTATGGACTCATTACCTTACTTTCATGTAAAATAGATTTTTTTGTTAGTTAGATTTTTTTTTTTGTATTTATTTTTATTTAAAAAGGTAAACGAGAACAGAAAAATATAAAAGGAAAAATAATGAAACCCACTAAACCGCGAAACCGGCTTGTCAGCAGGTTTCTTATTTTTCCTTTTCAAAGATGATATGATATGATAGAGATATGTTGCATTTACTTCGGTAAATCAAAGCCCTATGCACCACCAGGTGTGGATAAGAGTTTGATGTTAATGATAATGAATTTTCTAATTGCACAAGCAAAATTAGCAGTTCACAATGGAGTTCTGGTGCTTACCTTAATGTGTGAAAGCGAAGCATAATTCCATAAAATTGTAAAAATAGTGATGAAGGTAGGATTAATTTAATTTGATTTAATTATTTGATTTCTTATAAAAGAACACACCATATAATTTATACAATGGTTTCAATATGTACATAAAATGTGTCTCAATTACATTATGAGGAACTTTTATTTTAACATAATAATATTTAAGTACTTGTTTTAGTGTATCAGTGTTATTATTGTACATGTTATGTTTTATGTATGGCTGTGTGAGTTGATGCTGTCGAAATGCGATCTCTCAGGCAAATGCGTGGTAAAATGATGTATGATGGGTGCACAAATGTCGAGATCCGTGCACTATGTAAGGCCGAGACTAGCATTATCGACAAAATCAAGAAAGGGGTGCTGCGTTGGTTTGACCCTGTGGAGCGAATGGATATCAAAAGAACGGTTTTAAGGATCTACGATGCGAATGTTGGATACGGAAAACGAGGGTGATCGAAAATGATATGGCACGATCAAATCTAACAAATACTCTAGGATGGACATGTTAAAAGTAGGATTAATAGGCGTGAGTGGGAAAAGATGTATGAATGTAGAGAAAGCGAGGTCTGTATGCAAAGACTTATGTCTTCAATCTTATTAAAGCGTTTCATCTTCTCTGTACTCCTACGGGGAAATGGCGTAATGGTTTGTTGTTGCTTAAATTTGTTCTCGCGTATTTTTAAATTTTTAAAATATTTGAAATTCAATACAATTTATAATAATTTAGTTTTACTATTTCTAAGTCTTTATATACTAATTTTTTTTACATTCCAAGGAGTAATTGAAACTCAATTCAGGACAAAAATAAGATTTTTACTTTAAAAAATATACATTAAGAACAACGAATAAACAAACAAGTAATTGTTATAAATAAATATATAATACAAATCCAAAAACCAAACAAATTTTCCATGACTTCTTAAACTAATAAAATAAATAAATAAAAAGACCTTTAAAAATAATTTTCACTAAAAAAAACTTTTCAAGCGGGGATCGAACATTATTTTTTCTCTCGTTCACGCAGAACACAGAACTTTTTCGATTCACCGCGAACAGGTTAATAAAAATAAAAATTGACTCCGATCAAGGTGAATTTGTGCTTGAAATAACAAAAAATATTTGAATAGGTACGAGTACAGTTTATTGATTATGTATTTATTACTTTCGCGTGCCGCTGTTTGTAGATACTGCCTTACAACCAATATAGAAATACTGAATAACTAACACACGTGCAATAGCAAGCATAGCACGTGGTACGCGAACCTACACAACTAAACCGGGAGGCTTATTCTCGTTGCTCGTTACTCGTTACCCGATTAGCTGAGTTATTTTAGACTTATATAGGAATAACGCTGCACGCTCGTTTCGGAAAATTACGCCTCGTTTGAGGGAGATTGCGTTTAACGTTTTGATAACTTCTGGATATAATTTTAACCCGTAGATTTTCACAAAGTTTTAACGGCTGATTTTAACTGATAAAAAGAGAGCCTTTATTTTAATATTAAAGCTTTTTAAATGTGAAACTTTCATTAATATAATTATAAAACAAACATCATGTAATACTTAGAATAATAAATGTATTAAAATATACTTTAAGCTAAAACAAACATTATTAGGAGATATAACATCATATTTGGCGTTTGTCCGGAAGAATTAAAAAGGCAGTTTTGCGTGTCAATCAGAATACTGGGCGAGTGTTTTCGACTCGATGGCTGGTCTCTGAAAATAAAATTGACGCAAAAAAAGTCCGCCCTGTCGTGGTAGGCGATTTCGCCTACCATGCTTGAGGTCCCGGGTTTAATTCTTGGGAAGATCGGCATGAAGTGTTTGTTTTTAATAATGGCTTAACAAAAGCATTTTTTTATAATTTATAGAAAGCCCCAACCACTTAGCAATATCTGTTTTAAAGGTCTTGTGGTTTTTATTCACATAAGTATTATAATAAGTATTTATTTATTCTTGGACTGGCATCTAAAGCGTAAGACTGAACACCTTACATTCATGTAACGAATGAACAATATAGACTGCATTTTATTTGACAATGCAGTACCCTATGCATCACTGGGTGCAGAAAAGAGTTTGATAATGATATTCGTTTGTTTCAATTTTAAAAAATCTACAATTTAAAGCGAACTGTAGCTGCTTTCTTAGTAAAATGTAAGGAGAAAACATATCTAGAAATTCAGTGGCAATTTTCTTTTCCTAACCTGCAAAAGACTAAATATTACGAAAGTAATGAACTTGTTGGCCAATAAAAAAAGCGAGAGTTTTTTTCAAATTATATTAACACTTTGCGCTTATTCGATCTTAATAAGGAAGTGTATTGTGTGAAATTTTGCGGTTTCAATACTTCTTTCCGTCCGAAAAAAGCATCGCGAACTCGGCATTGTTCGCAATATCTGCATTATTTATAAATCGATAGATTGATTTTTAATTTGGCAACGATTGTTTGAGCCAAGATAAGTCTACTTAATTACCGACTGCAAAACGATCATATCGATTTGAATCTAGAAAAAGTTATTTGAAAACGAGATTCTTACGTTGGCGTTATCGTAACGAGTTAGTTGTTTCGTTACAAAATCGGGAAATACGTATTTTAAATTCTATCAAAGAGACGGTTCCACGTATGTTTTCATAGGTATTAAGTCTTCAAAACAATTTTGTCAGCCTGCCAGATTAAAAAAAAATGGTCTGTGTTAAAATATGCTATCTCCGGACGTGTGTTAGGGATTTGAAGCACGCATTTTCTCGTCTGTGGAAATTGCGTGATCGGGAAAACAAACGAAAGCTGATCCGCCATTTTATAGTCTGGCTATAATGTTCAAAGTTCGCTGTAAATGTTGGCGTGAGGAAGTGTCTTGTGAAGGTGAAATAACCGCGGAACGGTGAGATTAATAATGTATTCATTCCCCTAGGTGATTATTTATTATTACCTTTCGCATTTTGAAATACGGGTCGCATTAAAATGATAATCTAAAATAAGATTGTAAAATCAAACAAAATTATCTGATCATAAATTGCGTTAATTTTCTGAGTATTTTATTAATATATCCAAACAAATGTTTACATATATTGCCATAAACGTATTTTTTTTTTCGGATGTTGGGCTATTCTGAGCTTGTCGGTGAACGCGCATAATAGCTCCCGACAGTGGCTTGTTTCTCAGTTCAATACAATAACAGTAGGTATTTATATATTGTGCTTATATATGCATATGTACGTATTTTTATCCATTTGTGCATTAGTGTATGTATGTAATAAATACGTTTATTTCATTTTATTAATTTATATATTCACAAATAATTATATTTACATTAATTATTTTTGGCGGCCTCCGTGGTGTAGTGGGTCAAGATGCTTGACTTACACAGGGAAGGTTCCGGGTTCGATTCCCGGTGAGAAGACAAAAAATAACAATTGTTATTTTTCTCAAGCCTGGGTGTTCTGCGATGTAATTCACCACTGTAATTAGGGCCTCCTGGCCTGTTGTGGTGCAAAATAAAAAAAGTTAAGACACAAGTCCCAACATCATTGGCCTTAAGTCCTGTGTTAGGTTGGGTCTAATGATATACTAAAATAATGTATTTGTTTCATAATTTCATATACGGAATAAGAACATAGTTAAAAAAATAATTCATAGCACATCAATACAAAAAGTACGAACAAAGACAAACATTTAATGTACATGAAACAACTAACTAAAATAACTGAAAAATCATGAAGGAGTTTCAAACTTAAATCCCTCCTCGAAAGGAAAATCCAATATATATGTATGTGTATATGTTAGTACCTGTGTGTATGTATGAATATGCAAACATATATATTTAGACAATTATGAAAAAAATGTTAATGAATCCTTGACACGGAATGTGACTTGTGAGGTGTTCATAAAAAGTGCAATAAAATACATAAATGAATTATGATAAACACATATGATTTTCTTAATTAAAAAAGTTTTACACGTCTTTACAATCGGGACATGAACATGGTTAAAAATAACAGTTCGTCTGATTCTAGAATCATCAAAACCTTGAAGCAAATATTAACACAACAATAACAAATAAATCTGTTGTGTTTGATAGAAAACTACCGCAATGGCATTGGAAGTCAACTAAACATGTGATTTTACTAAGCCATAATAAAATTTTACTGCAGTCGTAAATACAATGAGATTAGCCGATTTATAAAAAATGTGTTAACTGTACACACAATCGTGCACAGGATACTTGTTTATTAATGATAAAGCCGTGATGTGATGCAAACCAATAATTATTTAATGATACGGTTTGTTGATGACGAAATTCGGATGAGATAAAACTTGATAGACACATACAGTTGATAACATTTTATCGCTTTTTTCGCGTAGCAGGGAAAAGCGCTCACGAAACACCACATTACGTTATATAAATGCGCCCCGATATAGAGGAAATTTAAGTAATAGAATGTGTAATAAAATCAAAGCTTATTCAACACACTTTGCCGGAAGTAAAATAAAACTGCGGCCCTTTCTTTGCGGGGTTATATTAATTACACGGGCGATTTCGCGAGTAAGCGAAATATTCCGAAGGGCGTTTCAAACAGTGGGCGGTCACTATGTACTATGTATTATATATAGTCTTTAATTAAACCCCTTTACTACAATATGAACACTTAACCGAGTTATTATCATATGAATAGGGTCACAATATAGTTGGTTAAGTAGTCACATTGATGGAATAAAATAGCAAAATATTTTTCGCCATTCCATTGTTTCCATATCTTGCACTGTAGATTTTTGATGCAAGGTTGGAGTTTTAATAATCGATTTACGTGCTTTGAAAAAATCTCCTCCCGTTCTAATGGCCAACGCGTTTGCCTACCATACAAAAGGTTTCGGGTTAAACTACCGACAAAGTTGACATTTAATATTTGATTTAAAAGGGTGTTTTTACACTACAATATTTCATAGCCCCTAGACTGGCAACTGACGCGTAAAATTGATCATCTTTCCTTTATGTAACAAAAATGTTCAAGGTACTCTGCGAATGGTGTAATAACTCACTGCCCTTTACACCATTAGATGCAAAAAGGGCGTGATGATATTGACGTAGAAAAAAAAAACCTAAACGGTAAGACAGGCGATTTTTTTGACTTATTAGAATTCCAGAGAGAAAAAAAACGCTGTAAAAACATCAATGATCTGTACAGATAATTAACTAATTTTTTTTTTATGTATTCCTTGTTTATATGCTTATTTTATTAATTTGTTTTTAATTTTTGGCTAAATATCTATTACTTCTATAAAACAAAGCAAACTGTAATTTGCGTATTATATTCATAAAAAATACATTTTTTTATATTAGTGACGCGTCCTTTGAAGTAAGTAAATAATAAGTATTCATCATCATGATAATTTTCTAAATGCATCCAATGGTGTATAGGGAACTGCACTGGTGCTCTGATTGGAGCATATCTGGATTATTTTTGCTAAGTGTGAGGTCAGGTGTCTATTCAGAAACAATAAAGTATTGCAGTTCATAATAAATGTTATAGAGGTGGTTCCAAATAGAGGTGGTTTGGAACCACCTCTGTAATATTTCCCATCCATTTGCCAGGAATCGAAGGCAGTGTTCCTGGACTGGCACCTGAAATATACGACGTAGATCAGTCTACCTTTCTATACCCTAAAATATACATAAAATTAAAACGTACGCTGCAATTGTAATTCAGATCCAGCAATCTATGTACCACTGGGTGCGGATAGGGAAATTATGATGATAATAAAAATAAATCTTAAATTATTGTCATAGGTAATCTAACGAACGATACCAGAAAATGTTATTTGACAAAAAATACTAAATTTTGATGTGCAATAAAAATTAAAAGAATCATAATTGTTTGCTTCATATAAAAGAATTGTTAGCTTCAAATACATAAAGACAATATAAATACGAGTAGTATTGTTTCTACGTCGCGAAACGTAAGTACGCTACCTAGAACAGGTGGTAATATCTTAATTCCCAAATTAAAAACAACTACAGCGCAACTTCATTATACTTACAGAGAAATTAGTGAACGAAAATAATAAATATTGAAGTCAGCAATACAACGTATTTAAGAAAGAAGTGATAAGTTATATTTATATTTTTTTTTGTGTCGCACTGATTAAAAAGACCGTTTATATTTTTTTGTAAATTATTTGTCATCCTAAAAATATTAATAATTAAAAATAAAATAAACAAACTATTGTAAGATGTCACTCCCTATTATGTACACAAGAATTGTTTTTTCTTTTACGTAATGGGAAACGTTGATGTATTTAGTTAATATAAAAATTGTATTTAGTAGTAATATTGTTTACTTAAATTTGTTATCTGAATAAAAAAAAATAGATTTTTTTTTTATTAATATACATTATATTATATCCCTAAGTTGAATTATTTTGGCAAATAATAAGTTCGTCTTGCTGTTAACAGAGACACAATTATAATGTGCATGTATATTATATTATCTAAATATATAATGTGTTTATTATTTATATGTCTTGTGTAAATGCAGACAAGAATGTTGGAAGTTGGCAGTGAAGACTGTCATAAATATAAAGAGAAAGACTTCACATAGCAGCAAACTTCATAGACTGTCGCGGATTGGATTGTTTATGAAAAGAGAAAAAAAAACACAAGATGGAAGATTTTATAACAAATGATTGTAAATTTGTGCACCCGGAAGCAATAAATAGAAAATAAATTGAACGACCCATAATTTCATGATTTTTCACTCCGTTTACAAGTTTAAATCAGAATATTATGGGTAGATGAATTGTTTTTTTGCAGATTTTTTTTGCGTAAACCAAAAATGTGGATTTTTAATGCTACCCGAAAGCGTATTGCCAAACTACGTACTAAACAGATAATCTTTATTTGTGCTGGACTACTGAAATGTGTCATGTGCTAAAGCAAACTACGCATAATTATTACTGACAGACCGGAGTTTCAATTTCGGCCGGTTTCTGCCAATAAAACGAGTTTCTACCAAAAAAACGCCCGAAACTTCGGCTGAGCCGAAACCTGCAGTCGGGATGTGTTGGATTACGTACGGCTGTATTTGGGTGAAAAATTACCTCAATAATAGATATTGGATTGTTGTCTATTCAAACAATTAGTTATTGTATTGCCATTGTCTAACAAAAATATAAAAACTAGACTGATTTTATGATTTGTTGACTGTAGTTAATAGTTCTTCCTATTTGTATTTTCATAATTTCTTAATAATTAGTTAAAGTTCCAATAGCGTACAACTGTTACGTACAAGTTATACGTATAACATAACAATGAACCAAAAAACGCTAAAAATAAACAAAAATACTAATTAAATTTATGTCTTTAACTTCATTGTGTATTTTATAAACTTATAAGGTTTAACAATATGAATGCGTAATTGTAATCCATAATTGATGAAATATTTGCAGAATTTAGCTGGTTGAGAGTTGGAGCTCATACCCTAGTTGGAGTTTGACAGAAGACGCTAGGTTGATGTTTGGTGCGTATTTATTGCATGTTAAATAAGATACGACACTTTGTTATGGTGCGTGAGAGTAATGGCGATGAGAAGTTCAATTAGCTGCACTTGAACTACATGCTGGAACTGACTTTAGGCTGACTGAAGTTACCACACCCTGTGGTCTCTTTATAGGCCGCGTTTCTTTGTTATTCATGTTTCCATGGTAGGAACAAAGTTAATGTACTGAAAGACGTTACTCTTATGTAGACGGATGTTTTATATCTAATACTGCTAGTCTTGCAGAATGTGTTGCATTGTAATCAATAAAAAATTATGACTTGCTTCATCGGTTGTTGCTCTTTATTTCAGGTTAAATGATTTAGCGAGTATGTATGTCATCAATCAATGAACTATGACCCTTACATATTGGACTGAGGTTGAACTTTGGCTTCTCAAATTTCATCAAATTTTCTCGCAGTTGCGGATTCATGCTAAATATGATTTCACCAAGTTCGCAGTCATAATACCCGGGCAGCATTTATCTTTGGCATTGACTTCACACTGACCGATTTTTTAGTCTAATAAGATATTATATAAAGAACTCTGCCATTTTGGAGAGTAAATTTTTTTATGTTCCAGGTGGTCAGCACCGACTGTTTTACCTCTCGGCATCCAAAACCATCCTGCCTCTGGTGTCAAAGAAAGAGCAGTCAGTCAGGCAGCTGAACATGATCAATTTGGAGATCGTCATCTCTCACATCAGTGAAACAATGTTTAAAGAGGAAAATAGTCTTGGTATTGGAGAGTATTGTCTTCATAATATCGGACCATTTCTCATGGGTTCCTGGCCTGTCTTAATTTACCTTCTTAAATATTTTGTTTTAATTATCATGTTATTTTTTTTCAATAAGGTCTCGTCTTGCTCTTCGATGATCTTATGTGGTCAGGTCAATAAGTTATTGCATTATATGATTAAAATTATTATCACTAGAATTGTTGCCTTTAAAAAAAATGTTCAGCCATAATCTACGTTTTAAATCGCATAAATCATTTTTGACAACTGAATGAGATGAGTAAGAGGTTACTCAAAAAATAGCTAAGAAAGATATTTCAGTGGCTCAATGCCAGATTATGATTATATTTTTAAGCAGCTTTGTATTTTCGTGACTTTTTCATGGTAACAGACGTAAACAAAATATTATAAATATGAAAGAAAAGGAAGTTTTTTTAAATGAATTTTGCGTTTAATTTTAAATTCAGAAAATAAATGATGGATAGTGTCAAAAATGATTTCAGCATCATAATTGGCAAAGAGTCTCAACTATAACTCAGGCTCGTAAAATTATTTTGTTCTCACCAAAATCGAATCCAAATCCCCGTAACGCCATTACTTATTTTATTTTTATTATTTATTATTTAAATGAAAACGGCGTATAATACTTTAATTTGAATCAAAACTGGTGTCTAGATGGATGAAAAATACACTTCTGTGCGTGAAATAGAACCAGAACCCTGGATAAGAGCTTTCCATTAGATGGCTGCTCTTAGGTACAAACCCTAAGTAAGGAAATCGAGTGGAGATAAGTCCACCTCGATATGCAGTGCTTGACGTGTTCGTCTACCATTCTTCATGTCATGGGTTCGATTTCTGGCAGGGTAGGCTTGAAATATTATTTTTTTTGTTAGCTGGCACGTGAAGCGTAAGACCGATCATGTTACTTTCATGTAACAGCTGAACGAACTACGCTGGGTACAGAAAGGGCGATGATAATAATGAAATCGAGACTAATGACATTTTCTAATTTGAGTTTTACTTAGAAAGTCTGTATCGAAATAGACGAATTCGCATAACCTACATAACACTTTCACGAATCCTCAGTCTTACGTCAAATTGTCAAACAATTGCATTTTACAATTAAATATGTGTATTTTCGTTTTTTATTACTAATTAGAGAAGATATCATTTCATTGCGCCGGCAATATCTTTTTTTTTTAAAGAGGAAAAATAAAACTGACGTTTTTCATATTTAAAAAAAAATTATAAGCTGATATCTTAAAATTCATAGCTAAAACTATATGTCTGAAGAAAATATCTCAATATTTTTTAGTTTTGTAAAAAAAGAACTATCTATTTCAGTTAGTTCAAAATTTTTGTAATAAAAATACAAATAAAATATTTTTATTTTTCATTTATCAGCAACACAACGACATTTATTGTGATACATTACCATTTATGTACACAAATATATTATACAGAAAATCCAAAATATGAGCACTCTAAGATCATGTCGAATCGACGTACTAATAAATGTAACTCTAAATAAATGGTCATTTTTCTCGGGTTAAAGGTATTTTTTTATTAAGATTACACAATTTTGTTTCAACAAAATATACACAAATATATTTTCATAAAAGCTTATGAGTATTACATATTTTTCCTTTTTGTTAAAAAAACCTTGTAAAATAAATCATTAAAAGGTACTTTTTATAAATTATCTTTTAAAAAAGACGATAAGACGTAAATTTGAAAATAAAAATCAATATAAAATCAGAGTTTTAAAAAATCTGAAAAATGTTTGTACATTATTAACAAAACATATAGATTATAGCAACGTGTAATAAAATAGTAGGCGTATTGTGTTTTACGAAGGTCAATCACTAGGGAGACTGTTTTGCTAATAAACAATGTATTGTGGTATCTTTTAATTGCCGTTTTAATTTTGTTTTGTACACATTGTTTTTACATTTATTATGTTCCTATTAAGAGTTGAATTGATAAATAAAAATTTGCTCGAGTTATCTCTTGTAGCCCAGTGGTGTAATTAAAAAACTTCTCTATCTCCTAGAGAGTTCATGGTTTACCTCTTCGTTCTAATTCTCAAGGCACTCTCTTAATACCCATCTACAATTCCTCGATGTTCCACTGTAATGGTCACCCTATTAAACATATTAAACTCACCCCCTCCCTCCATCCCCTCTTCCTTTTTTCAACTATTTCTCAAACAATATAGAATACTTTCATAATTTAATCAGTGCAATTTAGTGTAATTTAGTCAGAAATAGTTTGAAAAGGAAGTAGGGGTGGAAGGAGGAGCTTAAGTTTAATAAGTTAAAGGTAATCATTACAGTGAAACATCGTATAATATTCCAAGACGAGGTGAATCGATTTAAGACTGAGATGGCAGTCAAAGATCAATAGTCCACACTCAATAATATTGAAATAAAAGGTGTGCCATTGAAGAAGAATGAAAATCTATTCAGAGTATTAGAAAGTATCAGTCAACAGGTACCTGTTCACAACTCTAAAGATAAATCAATATAAGTGAGTTTTATTAATCGATATATAAAGGAAGACTCCACATCAGCCGCTCGCTTTATGAAAAACCTATTAGCTAACGACATAGGCTTCCACACAACCAATCGAATATATGTAAATGACCATTTGACTCCGTTGACCAAGAAACTCCTTACGATGACCAAATCCAAGTTGAAGCACGAGAAGGGATATAAATATGTTTAGGTGAAATATGGCCAAATTCATGCAATATTGAATGATACCTCAAGTGTTCACATTATAAGCACTGAGACCGATTTCAACATGTTTATTTAATACGTTTATTATTATTCATTTCGCTCGCATTTACTGAGTATTCCACATTTATTTTTTATATACTCGTATCAACGATTGTTCTTAATGGGTTGGTAACCAGTGTTTCTGAAAGCAAACGCCCGCTTTATTATAAATTTATATACTCATATGTTTACTTATAATTCAACATTATTTATCTACGACGAAAGTCTCTCCATCTGAATATCTCTTTTATTCTTATTTACGAATAATCATTGTAACGTGCGGCGTTTTCTTTCGAAATAATTTGTTGTGTTTTTTTATTTTTCATTTCTTTTGGATTTAGATGATTTTTTATTTTGTATTTGTTAACATACTGTGGTGCTATTTGTAAAAACCTGTAATTGGCTTATTTGTTATTTGTTTTGTTTTTCATATGTAGCTGTTGGTTATCCGAAAAAATAAAATAAAAAATTAAAAAACTAATTGTTGCATTGTTAATAAACCAATATTATTATTATTATACTTTATACCTTTGATGCGAAGATGCAGCCCAACGCATCCGTTAGAGGTAGGTACGCTACGCTAAACAGACGAGTACGTCTTAATTGTAGGATGTCACCTGTCTCGTGTTGATTTAGTATGTACCTACACAGCAGTGAGGTACTCGGCGCTAGGGTCCAATCAGCAGGCCATGAAGAGAATATTGCTACTACTGGTGTTGGCCGATTCACGGACCGTGACATAGTCAAGGAATCATTGGCATTAGCACCGAGAATACAATGAATTTACAATAACATTAGCAATTGCAAAATGTACCGGCTAATAATTTTAATTTCAATTTTCTTGTACCGCAAACCACAAAAGACCGAGTCATAGTTAGCTTAATTGTTTTCAAAGATAACAATTGCATAACAAACATAGAAAGGATTGAAAATGTTCAACGAAAATTTCTAAAATACCTAGATTATAAAAAACAATAAAACACTTAGTATTTACAACCAATTTGCTAAACAAAATGGATATTTTACCCTTGAAAATAGACGCACTGTATCTCAACTATGCTATTTACATAAATTATCAAATAATAAAGTAGACTCTTTTAACCTACTCTCCAAAATTAATCTCAATGTCCCTTTTCGCGTGACAACAAATAAATATTTGTTCCATCTGCCTGTCTGTACAACATTCTTTCCTCTATCGTTCTTGCTCTAACTAAAATATATTTTTTTTCATCTATAGATATATTTTACAATTTATTTAAAAATTAATTAAGACTCCTTATTTCTGGCTGCGATACGATTCCACTTACTATTTAATGATGCTTACACTTACACACACCTGAACACTTAGTCCTACACTAATACACATAAACACACATCTACACTTACTCTCATATAAATACACATAAACACACCCTTTTGTTGTAACACAATGTAATAATATGAATGATTCTTATTTAGAAACTTTGCTGGTCTGTCTTTAAACTGTATTTTTTTAAATGTTACTATATATATCATTGACGACTGTTTGTTTCTTTAAAATAAATAATGATTATTGTACCACCATTATTTCCTAAGCTTGATTTAATTTTTATTTTTAATCTTAATGAAAACATGATATCTTTCAAAACAACTTTATTTAAAGGCTATTTTTTTATTTTTTCCACCGACCGGTTTCAAAGCTAAACAAGCTTCTTTCTCAAGGTTTACCTTAATAGTGAATTCTTTCGTATTTTATTTTATCAGTACATACGAAAGAATTCATTAGTTTAGTAAACCTTGAGAAAGAAGTTTGTTTAGCTTTGAATCCGGTCAGTGGAAAAAAATAAAAAAATAGTAGTTAAAACCAAAGTTGTTTCATTTATTTTGTTGTAATAAATAACCACAAAGTTAGTACTTCAAATATACAATTTATAAAATCTTTCATTTATAAGTTAAACACATATTTTTAAACCTTTTTTGTGAATTTTGATTTATTTTTCTTCATAAACGTTTTTTCCGACATCACAATATTTTTTTACTGTTTTATATAAAATAGAATTTTGTGACTTCGCTTTTTTTTCTAAATGGAAGTCTGATATTTACATTTTTCTGGTATTGTGATCATGTTCATGTTGGTTTTGATTTTTTTTCCTAATTTCTATGTTTTAAATATATATATATAGCAAATATCAATGTATAGCAATTTTTTTGTTTGTTTATATGTTAGTATTTTTTATTCATTTATCATCAAATGTATACTTATTTAAATTTAAATAAAATTTCAAAACGCCACCATAAGGCCACCATTTGCCACCAATCAGACCACCATTTGGCACATTAATATTTTTAAGAATTATGGCGTTAATTTTGCGGGTTGAAAATACATTCAGGATCATTTCTGTGTACTTAACTTAAAACGGCATTTTTTGATTTTTGCAATTTTTATCGCTCAGGTGCGACTTGTATCATTAATTTAATGTAAATCTTATGCTCATATCAATTATTTGTATCGGTATTTCTATCACAATCTATTGCAATACTGTTAAATATATGGCAATGGGAGGGTACTGTTAAACAAAGCACTGAGAAATAATAATAATATATCATGAAAAATAGCATTTTACAATCTAGCTTAGTAATATCATTTAAACGCGCTAATTAAATTAAAATAAATAGCAATAATTGCTATCACTACCGTGACATTCATGGCACAGGCAGGAGGCACATTGATATCGCAGTAAAAAGGTCACATTGACCCAAATGGGGGTCGCAAAGCGATATCGTACCTTGGAAGACAGCGTTAAAAAAATCAATCATCGAAAAAAACATCATTACAAAAAATGACATTAATAATTATTAAACAAAGCGATGATTGTTCTGCTCTGAAAAGCGTTGATTTACAGTTGTTAATTGGTTTTTAATCGACGTTTTTATCTGGATAACTGAGAAATATTGTAATGATCTGTTCTGAATCTTTAAGATTTCGTATTAAGATACCTAACATTATTTATTTATTTTATAGAAACATACAGTTGTGATGTATTCATATTCGAAATATTTTTCTACGCCCTTTTTGAAATTTATACATTGTGAACATTGTTTAAGTACTACTAATAAAGAAAGACTTATTATTAATAAGTTTATAACACATATTGTTACGGCATCTAGAAAGAAATATTTAGGCAATATTTAGATGCTTAAAGGAAACAAGTCCGTGGATTAAAAAAAAAATGTAATAAAAAAACTTACCAACAAAATAATATTTTCAATAAACTTTTACATCAATATTACTTATTTATACCAGACTATTAATTTAAAATATGACAAGTTCCTTAAAAAAAGACAGTTTTTTCGATTTTCAGAAAATTTGAGTCTATGCACTTGTTCCCCTTTTACATGGTCGCCTAGATGGTACAAATAATTTTAATTTTATTTTTAACCTTTAAGCAAATTTACACTTCTCATGCACAAGAAAAAGTCAATATGATACCATCTTGCATATACATAAATAAAATTAGTAAATAAAACTTGTTTTGCTTATGCTTGCATATCGAATCATTTGGTAAACATAAATAATTATGAATCAATTGGAGAAGATTTCAAATATCTAAGGCAAATATATAAAAAAAAATATATGTTCCGTTAAATACCGTCTAAACCAGTTTTTAAATTTTTATTTATACTGATAAAGTACATATATAAGAAAACATAATTAACAATATGCACATATACAGAATTTAAAAAAAAACATTCGCAATTCACAATTTACCGACCAACTAGACAATAGCTTGTTCTAAGGCAACAAATTGTGGATTTTCTAGTTAGAAAAATAATGAAACATAATTTGGGTTTACATACAAAGAGAAAAAATAATATCCTAAGTAAGCATCAAGAAGAAATAGAAAATTTTTATTTTATATTTTTGATCCACCGCACAACATGTGCAGCAATCCAAAATATTAAAATATTAATTATAAAAATATGACTAATAAAATATATTTCAGTTTGTTTTTGTAAAATAAATTATTTATACAAAACCACTAATTAAGTATTTAATTTGTGTACAATACAACTAACGTTTCTATGTCTAAGAGAAGATACAAATCTGTACCTTAGAGGATTAAACACGAGAGTCCACTTTTTGCCGTTTTAAAGTTAAAAATGCAGAAAGTATCGCAATGAGCTATTTTATACGTAAATAAAACACCCACGTCTACTTTTATCGTAAAAAATGGATTTTTAAAGTTGAAACAAAAATCTGAAGTCCACTTTGTTTTTATGCAAAAAAAAATCAATAGTCTCAGATACTCTAATTTAGTACACACTATTATTATTTAAAAAATCATTATTTTAGTTTGAAAGTTCTTTATGGGTTGAAATTATCTCATTTGGTTCAAAAGTTGCGATGTTTTGGAAATCAAACAATCACAACATCTTGTTTCCTAAACATTTCGTTCAATGTGACTCCCGTGATTTATCCTTGAAGGTACATAAATTGATAATATAAAGATACATTAGCAACGTCGATTCGGTTATTATTAGGCGTAACGTATTTTTACAGAGTTGTTTTTTTTGTGGAGCGGAAAATTTGAGTATTACCATAACGCATTGTAAAACAATAACATCGTTTAGTTACGACGGGCGAGTATGAAATAATGATATAATGCATGCACAGTTAAATTATGTATACAAATCTATGCGTCTGGTAATAGTTCGTATTACCGTCGTTCTTTAAGTAAATGTTTTTTACTACTTTTTATCTTTAGACGTATCTATTTAGACGTTGTTAGTCAGTTAAAATACAAACTAATTAAAAAACGGTAGCACTTGTGTTTGATTAAATTCATTAAGGCATAAAGCATTTAGCAAAAAACTGCTTATTGAATACAGGCAAAAACTGGATGAATCTGACAGAGATAAGTCAATAGTTCCATTATATCAAATCTTCTAATTCAATGCTTAAAGCATGGCGCATCTGTAATATTATTCACTGAAATTGTTATAATTACATAAATGAACCATATCATTTTAGAAGACATCATTCTTTTTTTCATACCTAATGGAGAATAGGGTACTGCATATGTATAGTTATCAATGTCAGAGACTGGTTATTTTATTTTATTACGTGAAGTAGAAAAAAACTGTATTAAACGTATTAAATAAATAATCTTGTTTAACCTTATTCCTAAAAAGATAACTATAGTAAAACATTTTATTCGCCAATATTGACGGGTTAAATTTTTAACTAATGATTACTATCAACCGTTAGTTACTGTAGATGAAACAGCCTATTTTGACCGTTACTATGTGGAGCAGTTACTACTTATTCCTTCATTCCGTCAGCGCTTAAAATCTTCTTGGGCTATCCCCGATCACTGGACTATGCAGTTTTTATCAGGTCAATGTAAATTTAATCGAAGATTTATTGTTTTCAATATTGTTGATTCCCCTTCGTGCTGCTGCGGATATCCTAATCAGTCTTCTGAACACATCCTGTGGTCTTGTCCCTTCGTCTTTCCCCCTCTCTGTGATTACCAAATGGAGCTTCTCGCTACTATCCGTGTCCCTGTTATAGGTCCTGTCGAACATACAGATCTGGTGGCTTGCGAAAATAATTTTCCTTTTAAAAGTTTTGTCACCATTTCGGCGAATTGATCATGTCCAATCAATTTAATCTCAGTCAGTGAAAAATTCACTTCCCTCTTTTCTCAATCCAATAAAATGCATATAGTGTACTTGTGGATGACTTTTTTTCAACACAAAGATACTAAGGCTACCAGATTACAAAGATCACCTTCGGGCAGCTTTTCTCGTTCGGCAACGAGCAACATTTCCGTGTATGTGAGCACCGCCAAGGAGACTTATGTCCTCAAATGCGGTGTGCGGTATGTAGTGGGGAAGCTGTTATAGTACAAGCTGTAATAAGTAGTGAACTTAAAATAGTATTTCATAGACCCTTAGTAATTAAAAAAATAATAATTTAAAAGTAGTATTTCCCTGTTGCCACTTTTTGAGTCAAAACTTTAACCATTTCACAAACCTGCTAAACTCCATCCGTGTAATTTTAATACGGCCATGAAGAAAAATGAGAATATCCGACACAAACCATCCATAAAATTTGCCAAACTCTCGATGAGAGAGGTAAAGAAAACAGTTGAGTTAAATTGAATTAAAATCGCCGTTTATTGCATTGAAACTATAAAAATTAACTCTTTTTTGTAATTTTTTGTTTAAGTATAGGCGAAACCGATAGGAATACCCTTGGTATTTTCGGTAACATGGATGAGGTGCTTTTACTGTAGTTTTTTTTAATTCTAGTAGTTTTATTTAACAGAGCCATCGATATATGTATGAAATAATTTAATAAGATTTTAGAGGCGAAAACTTTTTCAGTAGCGATAATAGGCTCATGATCCTTACTCGTGTCTGTATTCTGTACTGTCACCTTGAATTTTTCATCCACTGCATCTCGTGTTGATTTTATATGGTGTTAATGTCTCAAGTAATGTGCATTGTTAGTATCATGCCAGAAATTCCATTGTACGTAGTTTTAGTGGTTTTTGCGAGCTGTGTGTGGCAGAACGACCCATTATTATTAGTCATACGGAATATTTTCTAAAGCCCTCATGAATATTCATGTTCTCCTAATATGCAACTGTTAAGATAATTGCTGTACTTAAATAAGCTCAATTTATTCAAATCTGTTTTATCCCCATTCAAGAAAAATACGTAATAAACTGGCGAGGTAATAATGCTCTTAAAATAGGTACACAATACGCAATCATAAAATACACACCGGGAAAATAAAATATGGTACACATGAGCGATTCAGTGCTAAAATTAAAAAAAAAAAAATTTCACATTGCGTACTAAATCCTTCTGGGCCTTCGGAGCGTATTTAGGGTCCCACAGCATTTTTTTCAATAACTTTTTTGGTAATCATAAAATTGATTGATTTATTTTCATAACTCTACCCCATAATGTTAAGAATGTATCAACATTTAAAAAAAAAATTCTGCCGAAATCTTTCAATGATAATTCACATTTGTCTTTTTTTTCCCCGTTCAAACAGCGAGCATTATAATTTATCACTTGACAGTTAAATATTGTTTGATGTGAGGGATATTTTTCACGAGTGTTTTTTTTTTCTATACGGTGGCTTTTTTCCAGCCATAATCAAATCCGGATTTTATGGTTTACATGTGAATCAAATTTCACTTTCCAAATCTGCATTAAAAATGTCAATTGGAAGATTACAAAAAATGCAACTTCATGATTAAAAAAAAAAAAAGATTATAAAACAAGTCTTGTATCGTATGTAGATTATTATGACATTACAGCCACACAAGAGTTAAAATAATCTTATTTAAAGATTATTTTATTTTCCAGATTGAAAATGTTACAGTTGTCGATTGAATAAGCCAAATTAAGTGCAAATTTTCATTATTTCTTAAATAACGATTGTTTCGAAAAGAAAAAACTGTGTTTACAGTGACCAATCACTTAATTAGTTCTGCACTATCGCGCATGGCCTGTGATAGATCGGTTTGAATGAGAGAAAGTTCCGAAACTAATTGATTACTAGCCAAAATATATATTATAACAGACTCTATTACACCATTGAAGATATAATAATGCTTTTTAGTAATTATTATTATTTTAAAAAACATGTACCCGAGTTCTTACTGTTTACCCAAATATTTAAAATTTTAGACCATTTCCAAAAAGAGGTCAATAACTTGTGCTAGAAAAATGAGAATCGAGTTGTGGTAGAGTAAGATTTAAACCTCGAAACCTTTGACTATCGTCATCATACAAAATATTTTTTCTCATTTGGTATTTTACAAAATTGTTTTATTTTCCTTATAAACCTTTTTTCTTTCCTTGATATATTTATAAGCACAAATTATCTCTCTTTATCATATTTTTATCAATTACATTTTTAAATATACCTACTATTTACTTAAGTAGTAGTTTTATTTTATTTTATTTTATTAGGATAAACGGCAAATCTGCATTTTACAAACATTTATAATACTAACGTATTTGGCTTAGTATAAAAAAATCATTAATTTAGAAGATTTATAAAAATAAATTAACCTAAAAATTATACAACATACTCAGTAGAAAGTTTAAACAATTTAAGAATAAATTAAAAACAAATTAAATAATAAATTATTTTAAAGTAAAATAACAAGAAAATCGTAAGTACTGTTAATACAGCTCTAATGTTTTATTGGAACAATAAAATAATAATATATATAAATAATAATGTATGTTAAAAAAAGTAAAAAAATCGTTTAGTGTTACAAAATTTCTTTCGTAGTATTATTTTTTTTTTTGTAGATTAAATATATTTTAATTTTTTTTTTTTTCATAACTGTTTGCAGAATTTTTATGTTTTAATTTTTTTCATACTTCTTAATTTGTAAATATCTGTTAGTATCAGTTTGTTTTAAATGCTATCTCTTATTTAAAATGCTAAAAATTTACTTTACGTAGATGTATGTTAATTTTTTGAAGGTTTTTTTTTTATTTAGCATATTATATAACTTCGCGTTGACAAATACGTACATTAAAATATAATTTCAAAAGACGTAAAACCCGCTGAGGGCGTTCAAATATATTTTATAATAAATTAAAAATTATTTATTTATTTAAAAACAACAGTAAATTTATAAACAATTCATACTGTTACAATATTTGAGTTTGTCCAAATGTTTGAAGACAAAAGACTGGATTTCACTCCCTCGGGAGTCATTAAGATTAACAAATTGCAACAGGGATGGACATAGGCAAAATGTGAATGTAAAGTGGCCACTTAAACCAGCCAACAACGAAATAATTCAAATTGTACAGTATATTGAGTTAACCCACATGTTTGTAGACAAAATTTTGATTTTCAATGACAGGTAGTAATTTTTTTTAAATTTTTTTTGCACCACAACAGGCCAGGAGGCCTAATTACAGTGGTGAATTACATCACAGAGCACCCAGGCTTGAGAAAAATCACATTTTAATTTTTGTGTTCTCACCGGGAATCGAACCCGGAACCTTCCGTGCGTGAGTCAAGCGTCTTGACCACTACACCACGGAGGCCGCCAATGTCCTCTCAATGTCTAGGACTCCCATATTCCATTTCCTTCTCTAAAATGTTCTCCGTCTCTGGTTGTAATTTGGTAATCAAATTATACATAGCTAACAAGTTGAATGTCTTTGAAGTCGCATTAGTTCTAAGATCATTGATAGAAATTAGTTTACTCTCGAGACAGGTAAACTAAAATACTAGATCTATAAAGAGAGTTTAACCTTGATGTAAAACTATTTCTGGAATACATTCTGTTGAATCCATACTATAGATATATATATATATATAGAGATATATATATATACATACATTTTTCATTTTTATTTATTATAAAATATGACAATATAATGAGTTGGTTAAATGTACAAAAATTAAAAAAACATATTATAAAACAACAAACAGATAAACAAATAAATCATCACGCCGTTTCCCCGTAGAGGTAGGCAGAGATGAAAGAACGCAAAAGAAGGAAGGATTTTTTTGTTGCACCACAACAGGCCAGGAAGCCCATTTACAGTGGTGAATTACATCACAGAGCACCCAGGCTTGAGAAAAAATGCATTTAATTTTTGTGTTCTCACCGGGAATCGAACCCGGAACCTACCGTGTGTGAGTCAAGACGTTACAAGTCTGCCACGGTGAATTGTGCTGATTGGTGGGCTGGCTTCCCGGTAACCGGAAACGTATCACAACAAACTTTCATGGGTTGATTTCAGAAAACTGGTGGCGTTGTTCAAAGTAGTTCGTTTTATTTAAATCATTTTTTTTCACGTATTTTCGAGAAACTTCATCATATAATTTAATGACTTTTGCTCAGAGGCATCTCTCATTTATCGCACTGAGAGTGTTCAATATTTTGGAAGAGCGTATTAAGCTTTCAAAGACAAAAACTATTTTCAAGTAAGTAGTTAAGAACTGGATTTTCCTTAGTGGGAGGGATTTGAAAAGGAAACTCCTTGATAATTTTCCGAATGTTTGAGTTAACTGTTTACCATATTGATGTGCCATATATATATGTGTATTTAAAAAAATATATTTTTTATGTTTCTGATCCTATATTTGTGGTGATATACTCATGTGTCTGTGTCAACTAATTGCTAGTCCCATCTCAACACAGGACTTTTAGTCTCATGGAGTTAAAACTTATGTCTCAAATAATGTACAATAAACTCATGTGTGTAAACAAATAAATAAATGCTCCAATTTTTACCGCGCGTGAGACACCATTTTTCACATTCAATTTCCCGTTGCACTGAACATTCTCATTGCTTTTTTCAAACAAACAAATGTCGACAATTTCCGCCATCAAACATATTTATGTGACAATTCCTATATTTCACAAAAACACGTATTTTTAATTGTGAATTTTTAGTGCATATGATTGATTTTTTTTATATTTAGAAAGAACGACTGTATGGACTCATTGCCAGATATTAAAAAAAAAAACAATCAAAATCGTTATGGAAAGTGTGTGTTATTAATGTTTTTAGAAGGAGGTCTTCAATGTATATGCATATTACAACAATGTAGAATAAAAAACAGATTTCAGATAATATAATTTGTATAAAATAAGCGTAATTTTATGTTAAGTATTTTTTTCATCGGTTGGCGGAAAATAAGGTTGTACTGTTATGTATTGTACGATTTACGTTGTATTGTAGCGATGAGCTATGTAACATATTTTATACGAAGCCGTAAGAATGAAGTTGTGACCTCCAAAGGTAATCAAATCAAATTGAAGCGGAAAATCTAACCAACATGTCAACTGATTCAATGTTGACAATTCAATAGTATTAAAATAAACACCTCCTGGCACGGGACTCAATTATATAATTCATATTACATAAGCACGCACATATATATATGCATATTTTATGATAAAAAACATATCTGTACCCTTGAGGATAAAACACGAGAGTCCACTTTTTGGCGTTTGAAGTTAAAAATGCAGAAATGATCGCAATTAGCTATTTTATATGTGAATAAAATACTGAAGTCCACTTTCGTCATATAAATGATTCTTTAAGTTGAAATAGAAATTTGAAGTTCAATTTGTTTTAGTACTAAAAAAACATCAGATTCACTATTTTAATATGTACTATTGTTATCAAAATAATAATTATTTTACATTCATAAAGTTCTTCATAGATTGAAATTACTTCATTTGGTTTAAAAGTTATGATGTTTTGGAAATCGCATAACCACAAAATCTTGTTTCTTGAACATTTCGTTCAATGTGATTCCCGTGGTTTATTCTTCAATGCACAGATATGTTGTGTCTACATATACGTTGTCTATGATCCTAATGGAGTGGACATAACTGTGCCATTAGTGTAGTAGTGGAAACTAAGGCTATCTGTATTTGGTATTTTTTATAATACAAATTTTATAAAATTAAAAAATAAACAACATTGTTTTTGACCACTTTTTTTTTCTTTTTTTACGGATCAGTTTCAAAGCTATATAAGCTTCTTTATCTTAGAAATGAAAAAAGCGATTCCACGAAGTCCACTCCTGTCTAGTTTTAAAGATCGTACTCATTCACTCACTTTACGCGTAGTATCTTTACAAGAAAAAAAGACTTGATTTATTAGCTCTATAGGTTAGATGTAATATTTAGTAATCATTATCAAAATAAAGTATGACGGAATGAATTAGTTAATTAATAATTAGCTTTAAATTCGGTCGGTATGAACAATAAGTGATTAAAAACAAAACTTTTTTTTTATTGGTTTTTAAATTTTATTTATTTTATATTATTTATTATGGTTCACAAACAATACAAAATACATACCATATTGGTATAATAATCACAATTGTTATATTTAGATACTCTTCATTAATTATACGAGTATGTGAACACAACATGCACAAATAAGTTTAAAAAAATTGACTAGCTCAATAAAATTCTATCAATATCACAAAAGTTTTTACAATAAATAATCTCATCGTTTCTTTTCCGCGCCTAATATGCATATGGCACTGCATTGGTACATTAACCGCGGCGTATCTTGATAATTTTTATTACATGAAGGTTAGATAACCAGTCTTACGCTTCAGGTACCACCAGTCCAGGGAATTTCCAGTGAAATATTCTAGCGTCAAATCACCCTTTTAAAGAAATTATCAACCATGTCGTGAATCGAACCCGAGACCTCTTGCATGGTAGGCTAACGCGCTGACCATTACACTACAGTGCCGACCATTATACCAACAGGTTATTACAAATTATTTCACCTAACTAATACAAAGGACTATTTGATTTTAATGAATAACTAAAAAGATAGAGTCTTGTCAACAGGTGAAAAATAGAGGATATGGAAGGATGTTATACAAAATATCCCTGAGAAAAATCTTCCTTTGATTTTTTCTCACGACTGGTGGAAATCGAATCCCCGACGCCAGTTTCACAGATGGCCGTCTAACCAACTGCGCCACGGTGCCCTGTCGATGTATGTAAAATAGAACAAACATTGACGCAAATCATTAAATCTTTTTAAATTTCTAAACGAACCACTAGATTTAGTATACTTATGCATGTGATTCATTGCTCAGGAAAACAAACTTAAATATCTTCTTAACATTTTTATTTTAGTGCGTGTGAACGTACGAGCAATTGTTATTTTTTAAAAATCTATTAAATCGAATGAGACTGAATTTTTACGAGTTTCGCATTCGGCAAATTCAGAAATATCCTAAGTATTTCTACGTAAGCGTTCAAGTTGCTAGGCAAACTATTTTACAGTAGTGATTATTGTTTGCATTAAAAACGATAACAGCATATACCGATTTCGTGCCATGTTGTGTTTTTTTCCCATAATCGTTTATAAGCGGGCAAATAAATATTCATTCAAAAATTTTGTAATGTTTTTAAACTGTTTATAGTGGTCTCGTAATTCGTGAGTTTGGCTCCGACACAAAAAGTTAGATTACCGACAAGGTGGAAACGATATATTGATTTTGAAAGGTGTTTTCTACATCTATACTACGATAGTTATAGTCTCCGGATTGACACTCAAAGCGTAAGGCCATCGTGTAACTTTTGGAACAGAATAAAATGCAAGTAGTATAAAAATTTACTGCCCTTTGCACATTTGGTGCAAATTTTTAGTTTTCGTTCACATAACATCAATAATATTTATAATTTTACACAAATAATATATGTTTGATTTAAAATTATTTATTGACATTATTCATTGAATTCCATCGTAATGATGTAATAACTTATATTTACATATAAGTTATTAATTGAAAATACTTGGTACACTGGTAATAAATCAGCAAATAGAATTAAAAAACTCACCCTTATTAGTCCACTTAGTTAGACCCTGTACATTGTAATACGATAAAACATTAAATATTTTTCATAGAATATAATCCTCTCTTACAGTACACTGCAAACACATGTTTCAATAATTTGACCCACTCCGTTCCATTGAAATATTACGTATTGTATCTCTTTCAACTTGTTTTTAAATGTACCTAAACTTAAGGTAATATTTAGTTTTATATAAATTATCCTTACACTATATAATATTCACCAGTCTGTAGATGCCCATTAGATGGTAGGAGCGCTAGTTGGTCAAACAAATAAGTGGAAGTGTACCAAGTATTTTTAATTAATAACTTATATGTAAATATAAATTATAACATCAATATAATATATGTGAAAGATAAAATATTACTTTTCAACGGTGCAGTATTTCGACATACAAAAAAAAATAAATTACATAGATGCAATACAAGTGCTGCTCAAAACCACTATTCTTTCACAGGCAAAAAAAAAATTAACGCTCTCCCAGAAAATAAAAAAATACTGAAAAGACAACTAAAATAAAACGTATTAGCTTAAACTTCAATTGAAATTTTTTCAAATAATATAAGATGCAATTGATATTAAAATCAGATTTTTATTTTCTGATATTAAGAGTAATTTTCTTGCACCAAAAGGGCAGAAATAATAATTACAACCACAATACCGCAAATATTACATTCATTAAAAATAACCTGTTTCAATTTCTGAAATCATATTACTTGCTTAGATTTTTGTTAAATTTATGCGACCGTTAAATGGAATCACATTACTAAAATTTCTTCGAGAAATTCATCCGGAAGTGTGCGAATAAACTGATAAAATTTTCCGAATTAAATACAAATGTCATTCGCTTCCACGCAGAGTTTGCCGGCGAAAAATTCGCCCTTTAAATTAGTTCAAGGCAGTAATTTCTTTGCCCAGAAACAATTTCGGCTTCTTTCCTTCACTTACACTTATCTCGCGGAATAAAACAAATGTAATGAGATACGCGAGGAGGCACATTCAGGTTAGCACTACTAAGTTTTTCAATGATCAAAAAAAAAAAGGTGAGTCTCGAACTGTCAAGCATTTTTTAGAGATAAAATAATCCGAATGTTGTTACTTTTCTTATTTTTATTTATAAAAATAATTTTTGCGTGTGAAATATAACCAGAATCCTGGTCAATTCGATTCGATTCCTACTCTCAAGTAAAAATTACGAAAAAAAAATCTAGAAAAGATTAGTCTACCTAACTACAATGCCTAAGGTTCCGGGTTAGTTTTTCGGGAAGATCAACATAAAATGGGTATTTAAAAAATTGAGTTTTACTATAGTATTTTCAGTTATTTATCCTCAAACGTAAGACTGGTCATCTTAACTACCCTGTAACAAAAAATATCCAGGTTCGCTGCAATTAATGTGCCAACTACGCACCACTGCAGATAAAAAAATGATGATGACTTTATGGTCCCTGAACTCAAAGGATAAGACCTTGCATCAACTGATCAAGAAACTAGCAGTGGAGTATCAATCCCTCTAACGCTGTTTTAAAATCAGTGTGAAAGCCTTTAATCTCTCTCATTATTTTATAAAATTCTCAACAAACCTTGAGTACTAAAATATCTTGTTAAGAACTTTATTTACCTTTCTTATCAAGCTACGCTTTTTTTAGAAGAGAACACTTTCCACTATTCGACAAACAACGTCTGTCTTCAGCAATTTATTTTCTGGCCAAAGTGCCAGACTTTAAAGTAAGCTCTCAATTTGACGTAAACAATTTACATTTTTATCAAAGTAATCAAACTTTTGAGAAATCCTTTTTTGACCTCTAATTTCCTTTAATGTAATCCTCTTTTTTCCCAGATCCTCTTCCAGTCTCTTTCCGCACTCCAAAATCAATCCAACATAAGAAGCGCAGTCGGCAGTCATAACGCGTGACGTCAAGATGACGTGATACCAACTGCAGGCCGTTTTGGATGTACTCATTTTTTAAGCAAAAATTATTAATGAAAACGAATTTTAAATACATTGATAGTTATACCATTAGAATTGTAAACATCCGTTATTAATATGTTTTATGTTTTTAACGTTATTCCCGACTTGTGAAAATACCCTATTTAGTCCATTCTCCTTCATTATTTAAAATAAATTAGTCAATAATACATGGCATCTTTATCGTACACTGCGGAAATATCTCGAGCATCTTTCGCAACTTTGTTCCTTCGATTAAACGCGAACAAAAGGAGGTGTCGAAATTACTCAAACTTGACATGCCATTTTAATTTTTTTTTAAGAAAAAGAAATATTAGCGTTCTTACAATTTACCTGAATATTTAAATTTTGGTAATCATTTTTAACGAGTTGTAAATAACTTAATATTAGAAAATGGAAATTAAAGTTGGGGTAAGGAGGGGTTTGAACCTCGGACCTCTGGTCCGTGAGTCCACAACACCAGCCGCGGGACCGCAATCCGATTCTGAAGGCTTTTAATCAAATAAAATAGTACATGTAACTTAAAAGCAAACACGATATCTTACGGAGCAGAAAATTTTCTTTCGAATGACGTAAAACCTTTTTGTTTTTTTTTTTTAAATTATGGTGCTGATTTTCAAATTTGAAAAAAATCGGACATAATTTATGTTAACAGCTAATACAAAAGATAAAACGAAACGAAATACCACACCAAAAAAGAAGCAACCTCTTGTGGTTGGTGTGGCGGCACGAAAAGTTTAAAATAAATAAATAAATGATGATGACGATTTTAAAACGTGGATATTTTCGAGCAAATGAATGGAGCTTTTTATGGGAGATAACAATCACCCGCTTGTGCGGTGGTGTCAACATCAGTAGAATATTTTAATGCAATGTCCGCCTCTGTTTTCCTGGTACAAATTATGCAAATGGCGCTGGGGAATATGCTTCTGGGAAATCTAAACTGACATTTCTATGTGAGAGAGTATATTGGATAAGGCAGATTGAATGCCTTTTGATACAAAAAAGTAATCCCTCGACCAATTTTGTATTCAGATACAGGTACACGCATTGTTAATTGAACACACTTGAAATGGAGTTTATTTCCTAAAATGAGGAAATTCAGTGTTACGATAAATTAGATTAGAAAATAAAAAACGTCTAAAAAAAAAGAATTACTTTGAACAACGTCATTAATTTTATTTTATTTTTATTTTATTTAATTTATTATTTTGGGATTTTTACAGCTATTTACATAAAAAAATAAGTAGAAATATATAAACAATTCAAAAAAATCCACTGTTAATCTTATTATATTTATTCCACCTGCCAGTCTGTAGCACTAACTATGCACAACACTCTTTCCTATATCGTTCTTGCTCTAACTATAATGCTTTTTTTTCATTTATTGATATATTTTACATACCCCTTAATTTATTTAAAAATAAATTAAGATTTATTATTTCTGGCTACAATACGATCCCACTTACTATTTAATGATGCTCACACTTACACACACCTGAACACTTACTCCCAGACTAATACACATAAACACACATCTACACTTAATCTTATACAAATACACATAAACACACCCTTTTGTTGTAACATAATTTAATAATATGTATTATTCTTATTTAGAAACTTTTTTTTAAACCGTATTTAAAAAAATGTTATTGTTATTTTCGACTGTTTGTTTCTTTAAAATAAATAAATAATTCTTAATATATAAGAAAAGAGTTTATAAAATTGTATGTGTGCGACGTTTGTATTCATGTATGTGTATATGAATGTGTGTGAATGAATGTGTGAGGATGTGTTTGTGTCGATGCGTAAATGAAAAAAGTAATTTAAAAGTGTAAAGGAGAGAACTAGGTGAGAGGTTTGAATATAAAGAAAATAATAATAAAAATAAATAGTTAATACTTACTTTCGAAACCTTTTATAAAACATTTTTATTAAGTTTAGTTATGTTTTGATTATATTTTTCTAAAATTAAAATAAGTGTCGAAACCTTACTCCGAATAAAGCATTTTAATTTAAAATTTAATAAGTACATATTGAATGAACAATGTGTAACGAGATCCATATAACACTGCATTTTGTGGTTGCTAGGTAATGCGATGTATTGTCAACAATAAATAAGGTAGGTATGAAAGTGCGGGTGCGTTAGTGCAAATTGAACATACATATTATGTGCACCTACATTGTATATATATATATATATATATAAATAGATATAAAATATAAAACATTTAAGTTTGTAAGTGAAAATTCTTGATGGAAGTTCATTGTAATTTATTATATAAATAAAACACGAGTGATACTTTAATCCACAAATTTGGAATATCCAGTGACCGGTTTCATCGCTTTCGCGACATCTTCGAGACTGGTATCTTTATTAAAGAGTTAAATGTATTTATACAAAACAGAGGTAAGGATAGATAATTCAAAGTTATATGTAAGTAAATTAAATAAAGTTTTTTTTATCTTAAGGATCATTTGTGGATTAAATTATCACTCGTGTTTTATTTAAATAATAAAATATAAAATATAAGACCGAGAATTCGAATGATAAAAATTAATTAATCCTCTGAAATCCACAAATGATAGATTTTCGTGATAGATTTCTGGTTACCGGGAAGTCAATTCACCAATCAGGTCAACTCACCGAAGAGAATTCGTGACGTTCAGGCGGATTAATATTAAAATAACAAAACTTCATCGCGCTAATAATACAATAAATAAAAATATTGAAAAAATGTTTTTGGCTTAGTTTGATAGTCAAGTCACAAATAATATTTTTTTTAAACCACTGAATATTAATTAAATCTTTATCATAAATTATCAGCATCTTTTGATAAAATTAACAACAAAGCGACATTTTTCATTATATTTAAATCAAATACCGTCAATTTCGATTTAAGTAAGAAAAACTACTGTATGACTTTATTTAATTATTTTTTTCTAGAGTTAGTTTTTTCATGCTGCTCGAGTTGTACCATATAACTAAGGTAATATAAACAAAGCATGTATGAGTATGTACATATACCAAAATATTTTCATGAAATACCCCAGAGGAGTCTAAACCAAAATTTAGACACAAAAGAAGATAAAATATTTAATAAGTCCTGGCTTGTTATCCTTAACCCTTAACTAGACACATCTGTCCCGAGGACGAGTGTGCAGTTAATAAAGTTAAATAGTTCTGCTACCCCAGCGGATTTAACCCTTCGCTCTACCATATCCGGGTGTAACGACATCACGTTACATGGGGTTACTCTACCCCCATAACTTCTCATTATGGTAGTAAAGTGTCAAGTGTTTATTGAATAAGCTGCATTATGGAGTTAACAATGTCTCGTCATAAACGCTGACGTTTTTTAAATCTACAACATAGAACGAGTGTAACAAGGGATCCCGATGTGATATTTTACGCACCTGATTATCTAATTTTAAGATCAAGTAAAAACGGTTTGTTTAAAATTTGAGTCAGTTTGAGGTCCCGTAGAGTTGAGGATTTCAAATCAGAGTTCCGGGGTTAAAACACTCTATTTGTCCGGTTTCTTTTTAAGAATTTCTAGTACATTTTTTTATCTAGAAATGCCCCCAAAATGAATATATTTGCATAAATTATGACGCTAATGTTTACGACAAGCTGAGAATGACAAAAATATGCGGATTATTTGTTCAAACATAAATTCATCTTTTTATTTTATTATTATTATCATTTAAGTATTTTACTTTCAAGATTAAAATGATGCAGCTGAAAAAAATTAAATGAAGGTTGACATCACCATTTCATAATTTCAGTACGGAGTTGAAGGGGTAACGATAAGCGCCTCGGAATTGTAAACATTCATAAACTTTAGTAAAGGTAAATAAGGGAGGACGCTAATACAGGGGTGTTGAGACAGATTAAGGGGGTGCGTGCCATTTAATACTAATTAGATAAAATCAAAACAACTGTTTAATGTTTAGATAATGATAAAAGTTCAAATGTAAATAAATTAAGTAAGTACCACGAAACAAAACTTTTAAACCCTAGTCTAGAATTGAATAAGATAGTTGTAAATATATATATATATAAAGTATCCGCATTGAATTATTGTAAAATGAAAAAAATCAAACCGTGTTTTCGATCTATGGCAACTCACAGGCAAAAATCCTGGAAACAAAAGTCGGACGCAGATAAGTCATTTAACTACCATGCTTGAGTAGGACCTCAAAATTTGGATCCTGACAGGGTGGGTGTGAAATATTTTTTTGAAAGGTGGTCCCTACAGTGCACTATTTTATTTCTCACGTACAAATTACGACGAAAACTAAACTATTAACAAACAAAACATAATTTTAATGAGTTATATTTTTTCACTGTTTATCGTGACATCACCATTTTAAAATTAAAACCACCGTTAATTGAACTCAGTTATGCAGAAAACAGCCAGTCCACAATTAAAAAAAAAGAGATATTAGTGTTATTGGACGCAGAAAGGTCAATTCTATGTTCAGCTAAAAACAGCCAGGCCGTTTTCATACAAAAAAGCTGTAATAATCACCTTCTGAAAATAGTGTCGATCACAAAAACGACATTTATTCATTTGCAGTACCAACACCCACATCACTCGTAAAATCTAACAATACTTTAACAATCATTAAAACTGGTCAAAAACGTGATCTGATTTTTATTTGTAATATAAAAAACTGATGTATTCATTGTTTATCATTTGTCAAAGTAATCAAAAACATTTCAACTTCTGAGTAAATTTGATTATCCACTCTTTTCACAAAGGTGATATTATTTCAGATTCACTTTTCTAAAGCTGGCTGCTTCCTGCATAACTACGTTCAATTAGGAGTTTGAAAATAACAAAAAACTCGATTATAAATGTAATGTTTTCAGATGCAAAGTTATTTATTCGTACCAGGAAATGAGAGTCTAAACATTTGTTATTTTTTTGATTATCATATGTTGGATTACTGATATATTCTTGTATCTGACATCTGTAAAAAATAAAACGCATTGAATGGATATTTATGATGAATATGGTAATTTACATCGCGTGTTATCATCAGTTACAAAGACAAAACATATGTTTGCTTGTCAATAGGTATCAGAGGAAGTAAAAACAATAACAAAATCTAAAAAAAAAACTTTAAAAATGAATAATATAGGCGCAGATTATGCAAAATCTGAGATTATTTTAATGGAAGAAAGAAAACAACATTTTGTCTGGATAATTCATTTTACCCATCAAAAAATTAAATCGTGTATTTATAATTCTTTTTATTTATGTTCTGACATTTGCATTCTCAGTGAATATTTATAATTGGGTACCTATGCTATCCACCTTGTGGTGCAGCATCATCGCGTTTGCCCACCGTGCAAGAGTTCGTGTTCGATTTTTGACATAGTCGACTTTAAATATTTGTTTTAAAAATGTGTTTTACATTATAATATTTTATAGTTCCTGAACTGGCACTAGAAACGTAAGACTGCTTACCTTCATGTAACAATAACGATTAAGATACGCTGCGATTGGTGTACCAATGCAGTACCCTATACACCATTAGCTGTGGAAACAGGAATGACCTATTCTTTATATTCTTCTATTAATAAAAAAGTTATTATTTAATTCATTTATATATATATTCAATCTATGTATAGAGCCAGGTAACTTTTAATTATTTTTAAAACGAAAAATCTTCACCTTAGAATAAGCTAAGTTATGTTACATAAAGATCTAACAAGAAGATACATCATATTTATGTCGAAATGCTCCAGTGTTATATAGGTTTTCTCCAATAAATATATGTAAAAAATAACTGCCCGTTTTAGAACTCAAACATTGATTCTTCTGAGAACAACCATTTCATAAAAATAACAAAATTACTATTTTTGCGATTAGTGTGTGAAGCGTAAGACTGATGTGTATTATGTATTATGGTCTGGTCTCCATTCTATGTAAATCACATAAATCACATTGAATCAGTCCAACATCGCTTGCTTCGAAAAGTAGCGTGGATGCTTGGACTAGAGAGAGGTAATTATTCTTATGCTGATATACTCGTAGAGTCAATGTTAAATATTTCTAGTCTACAAAAACGTAGAACTCATATCGATTCCATATATATGTTTGGCATACTAAATGGTAAAATCGATGTTCCATCATTTCTGGGACAAGTAAAATTCCATATTCCGACTCGTAGGTTGAGGAACAATGAAGTACTGTTCATCGATCAGCATAGAACAAACTATGGCCTAAATTCTCCAATGACCCGCCTTTGTCGTATTGTTAACTCAAGACAAGATCTGGACTTATTTGGTTTAAGTTTACAACGATTTAAACGAGCACTAAATAAATAGTCCAGATCTTGTCTCGATGTCCCTTATGTTTGTCAATGCTTCTTTCTTTTTTTAAAAATGTTTCAAACTATTCTTTTATCGTAATATTTAAACCTTATAAATTGTATACATGGACTATGTCCGTTAATAAATAAATAAATATTGGGGTACTTACGAGTAATTTAAAGGAATTACTTAAATAATTTATTAGAATAATAAAAGATAATTAGGAGTAAATGGAATTTTTGTGATACTTTAAAGTCTAGTTTCTATACAATATGCATTTTGCAGAAAACAGCCAGATCTAAATGATACCCCATTCAAACTTTAAATGTCTGAGGTAACATTCTGTATTGAAAAGATTTTTTTTTCTTACTAGTGTTTTTGAATTAATAAAATATTAAATTTAAAATGCTTATGTATTTATTCACTTTATTTTTTTAAAGAAAACAAGATTTCTGGAGACATTAAACCTCCCATCAGCAGATGCAATACCGTAAGATTTTTCTAGCGCTGTGGGTGATTTCAGCAAATGGAAAAATGCCGTTTTTGTGTTCAAAACTATTATCAGAAGGTGATTATTACAGTTTTTTGTATGAAAAAGGCCTGGCTGTTTTATGCAGAACATAGAATTGTCCTTACTGCATCCGATAATATCAATATCTCATGTTTTTAAGATTGCGGACTGGCTATATTCTGCGTAATCACGCGTAATCGACTTAATCAAACTGTTTAATTCCCCTTTTTTGCTGATCATTCACCTCATGCGCCCAGAGGTGCAAGAGGGTAATGCATCGGTAGACCAAATGCAACGTATTTCAATCATCTGTTACTTGAAGGGATAAATCGAACCTAGGATCTCAAGAACGGTAGGCGAACGTGCCAACGGGGCGGACTTATCTTCACTCGATTCCCTTATTCAGGATTTTTACCCGAGAACTGTTTAAACTGTTTATAAGTAAATAAATAAATAAAATTTGTAACAAAACAAGATGCAGACCCAATATATTCTGAAGAATTCAAAACAACTCACAACACTAATATCTAGCTGATATAATGTGTATGTAACATAATTTCGTGTTTTTTTTAAAAGTGATTGTATATTATAATGATATAAGCATAAGTTGAATGTAATATAAACATAACTATCATTGATAATAACAATAGGTTAGTGGTTATACGCAAATATTTTCTTACATTTGGTTAAATATTTTACCTCATAGTCAATGATTTAAATATATTTATAAAAATAAACAACGTGTGTCTTCATATTAAAACTTTAAACAATATTTAATTATAAAATGAAATGTTTGTTATTACAAACAATACTTATTAGTAATGAGATTTATCTCTTTTCAATGTGTAAGTTCTTCTTCTAAACACGAGAGTTTTTCTTTCTTGGGGAAGTAGGAACGAAATTGAGTGTTGTTTTTCTTGTGTTTAGAAGAGAACTTGTTTTTCGTAAAAAGTACTTCAGTCAAACAATTTTACATTGTTAGATAATTATGCATCTCAAACGTCTGGCCTGTTAGGAGACAAATGTTGATTAAAAATCGTCACTAATAAATTTTATCACCTAAGCTTTTAACAGGTTGTATAATCCTTACCCATTGAAGCCAACTATAAATAACATTGTGAATACTGATTGTGTATTACGAGTTATTTTTCCTTTGTGTATTTTTACATTGTGATCTCATTTTACAATAGTTTATTTGTTCTAGAAAATGCAGAAAATCTGATATTTTAATATCTGGAATTTCATTCAAGGAACAATTTGTCATTTTGTACTTTTCGACATAACGAGCTCACAGACTAATTATATAAAGAATAGCACTCTTCAAAGAATACAGACTACCCATGATGACAGTTTTAGTGACATCGACATATTACAGTTTAAAAACTATAGAATTATTCATTTATTTATTTTTTATTTATTTAACTTTTTGTGAATAATGTTATTTGTACATTGGCGGGCTTATTTTTAAATGGAAATTTCTTCCAACCAACCAATAAAATAAAAGTTTTATTTTTATAATTCAAGTTACAGAACATATTCAATAGAAAAAAAAAGATTAAAAAGTTAAAAATATATAAAAATAGAAATAAACGTAACTGTTTATAAATTACCTTAAATCAAAATATTACTCAATGGGAAAAAGGAAAAAAGAGGAAAGAGGAAAAAGGAAAAAGGAAAGAAGGAGAGATTAAGGAAGAGAAAGGAGATGTTTCTTCAGACGTGATTTAAACAGAGATAATGTAGTAACATCTTTGATTGTGGATGGGAGATTATTCCACAGTCGAGCTGCATGGACACTATATGAGTTAGAGAAGAAAGAGGAATCGTGGATGGCATAGTCATTAAAAATTATTAGATAATTATCAGATTTGTTAGTCATTAAACATTTATCTCCTGCTTAATTTTTAACTTTTACTTTTACATGCATCTACTACCTGTATCTAATAAATTGTTAGTTGTGAATGTTTTTTTTCAGTAATAAATATAAATATTCATGAAAGCAGAAAGAAAGGGGAGGAAGGCAAAGTTGGAAATATACCATTTCTTCTCGCTTTTATGTAATTAAATTTTATTTGATTTTTAAAAATATTTTTTCCCCTTCTTCTTCTGTATTCATAATAAATTAATGTGAAGAAAAAAATATCACGAAAAAATATTCTGTCCTATTCCGGACATATTTGTAAATATTCGACACATTATCCATTCGGGATGCTTCGGTTTCATTTGAACATACGTCTCCCGTCTAAATGTTCTGGAATCCCTCAGGCACTCATTATTAAATCGCCCTTGAGTAGCGCCTTCTAACGTCACTCAACATAAACATTCTCGTTTCCACTGTAGTATCTCAGCTACGCCATAAATGTCTCATAAAATAATTCGGATTGTTTCGGTTAATACTGGGGTGGATAACGCGTCAGGTATCTCCATCACGTCTGCTATTTACGAAGGCACATCGGGTGGATTCCGAAACATCCCGAACCGATTTTCCGTTGGGTATTTACGAATATCCATTTCGGCCCGATATTGCTAGAGAGAACAGAGATAGTCTGAAAAAGCTGGTGGTAAAATAAACAGTTGAGGGTAAACTGTCCTCAACTTAGCCTAGGATCAGGATAAATGGAGATGTATCATAAACCTAGAGCCTACCATCTCTGGAGACCAGGACGCACAGCTTCGAGCAGGACGATGTTGATAAAAAAGAAGAGTTATTAACAGATAACGCGGCCTGATATTTCTTCATACAAACGTATTACAGTATATGAATTATTTAAAAAAAAACTATAGACATTTACCATTGGCATTTTGTTTTTCTGATAAATTGATTAATATAGGAACTTAACCATCCAAAAACCCTAAAAAGCGACTAGTTTTATCTGCTGTCTTAGAACGTACGATACATAAATATAAAAACAATGTTCACAACGGAAAAGGTACTGACACAGAAAATTTAATTCTGATACTCTTTCTAAAAAAAAACAAAATCAACAAAACCTCGATTTTAGTTACGCATAATCAGTACGACAGGCAGTTTTCTTTTTCGCACAATATCGGGGAGGTATTTGCGAAAACGTGACAGAAAACAATGTTTAAAATCAAAATTCAATTCAAATCAAAATTTATCATCAACATCGTCAACATTGTCTGGCACCGCAAATCCTCTTAACATTTATTTATTTAATTTTTATTTCTTTAAACGCATTTTAGATATTTTGTATATATGCTATTTTGATACTTAAATTATAATACGAAGAGTTTATTTTTAAAGATTGCAAATATGTTTTTGTCTGTGTCCAGGCGAATGAAGAATACTGTTCTGTGTGAGAAATAGGAACAGAACCCTGGACATGTTTTCGACTCGATGTCAAATAGGTAAAAATCCTGAAGAAAAAAATCGAGTGGGTATAAGTCGCGCTTAAGGTGTAGTGCCCAATAACATTCGCCTACCATGCTTTAGGTCTCGGGTTCGATTGCTGGCAGAGTCAACGTGAAATATTTGTTTTAAAGGTGGTCGGACTGGTACATGAGACGTAAGACTAATCACCAGTAATCACAGTCCTAAGCCAAGATGATCGAGAATCATTGCATCTGATGTTTTAATTTAGTTCACTTTGTATTATCAGGTGTGAACATGTTTTTTCGCGTTTGTGTTTTTTTTATGTCCTTTTTGTTCCTTCGTAATATCCTAATTTAATTGCTGTCTTGTCAAATATTTTTAAGGGGTTTTATTACTTGTCGGCAAATATTTGGGCATATTCGAAAAAATGTTGATAAAAACACATGTTTTCATTAAAATACATAGCAAATAAATATTATATCATAATTTTAAACTTGATTTGTCTTGAGGTTGACTGGTTTTTGCATTAGCCGCACAATTCATATATACCGTAGAGTAAATTTACGGTCGAACGTGTAAATCTGGGATAAGAAATAAATCCTGAAAGTAATAAAATCGGGGAAATGTTACAATTATTTTTTTTTTTATTTTTTTTTTTTTACATTTTACATTTTTTTTTTTTTTGCACCACAACAGGCCAGGAGGCCTAATTACAGTGGTGAATTACATCACAGAGCACCCAGGCTTGAGAAAAATCACATTTTATTTTTTGTGTTCTCACCGGGAATCGAACCCGGAACCTTCCGTGTGTGAGTCAAGCGTCTTGACCACTACACCACGGAGGCCGCCACAATTATTTTATAAATAGCTTTAATGCGAAAGTTCTGGTAATGTTGAAAAATGGCGTGTAAGCTTAATGAAATAAACACGAACGTGCAATCTGGGCAAGACCATTAAATTAACAAAATGTTTAAAAATACGATCGTTCGACCGAAAACCAATTGACAATTATGAATGTAGGTAATTTTTTGAAAGTTGTGTATTTTAATACGTTTTTTAAATATACACAACGCAGTATTATCACATAAATATATATTTAATGACAGAAACATGTTTTGTGTTTTGTCTGTGATTTTAATGAACTGAGGATAGCTGTGCTTTTAGTGTAGTGATGGAAACAATAGCTTAATATGTTCGGTTTTTTATTTACAGAAAAAATTGAATCGAACCTACTTAAATATGGTATTTTTACAAATCGGGAATAACGTTGAAAACACATCAAAAATTTAAAGCGGGTTTTTAAGATTTTAATGATGTAACTAATAATTTTCGGGTTTAAAAACGAGTACACAAAACGGCTCGCAGTTGGGGTCATGTAACTTTAATATCACACGTCATACGTCAAAATATGTATGAATTTGATGGTAACGTAATACATGCGGATTGTTCCATAGTGATATTTTCAGGTTATTCAAAATATGCATGTTTTAAACCTTTGTAGAAATTTTTTCCGATGTCGCACGGAAAAAAAAAACAACGCTGTTTTCATCGTAATTTTTTGCTTTTTAAAAATAATACACTATATACACATTTTTGATCGCAACTTAGAAATTTAATATCTCTCAGATAAAAACCTTGATAAAACAGTTGGCATATAGTGGTTATAATTTATTTACACCAGTAATAAATTTAAGTGCATAACTCCGCGTTTGAGAGGAAAAGTTATTACACAGCGGAACATGTAAAATTTGCGTCGTAAAAGAAAACCTTAAGTTGACAAGAGCAGACTTGTGCACGTTCATACTTAGCTTAATATAGTAATTAAAACGTTAAAATTTAAGTTGAACTGTGCGGATACATTGAACTCTTTAAAAACTGTAAAGAATTTCAGAGATAAAATTCCTTAACGTCTTAACCAACTGAAAATTTAACTTTTAAAAATGAAAAATTACCACTAAAATTAAACTGCTGACTTTTATATGTAAGGCCTATGTACATAGATAAAACTAAAAATTTACTTTACTTTACTTCTCATTGCAATACGAGCCCTGGTCAGTGTAGTGGAGGCAGTACGGGTCATTAAAGCCGCTAGGGGATGTTCTTTGTCGGGGCTATTTTTCATTTTCCATTGTCAAAGGGGTAACCGTATGTGGTGACCCACAAATGCAATCAATCGTGCGTGAAAATATCGATTAGTAAATAAACGAAAATACCAACAAAATATATTTATAAGTTAAGTTTTATTCTTGCACCCCAATAGCCAAAAGTTTTTCAGAATCAATAAAAGTCGCATTTAATAAATACTATCTCTGCGAAAATCGAACCCGTAGTCTAAGCATCACTTTTACAGTGAGCATCACATTTACAATATTATTTTGTGTATCAATATCAATATTTTGATGGCATAATTAGCAGTTAATGAGCATAGTAAAATGGGGTGCATAAATATTGTGCGATGAAATCATCATCATTCCATGTCCGCTCCCTAGTTGGAGCATGTGGTATCCACAAAAAGCCTCCATGCATCTCTATCGGCTGCCAGCTCCTGTGCGTCTTCTCAAGTCAGGTTTTCGTCCCGAAGTTCTGTCATAAACTGCCGACGAACAGTCAGCAATGGACGTTCAGGACGTCGAGAACCTGATGCCTTGTAAAGCAGGCAAGCGTGGTTAAGGCTACCAGGAGGCATCCGCAGTAAATGGCCCAGCCAACCGTATCGCCTCCGTTTGGTGACATTTGACACCGGGGTTTGCTGCATCCGTTCTCTCATTACTTTATTCCTCACAAAGTCAAACCTCCGCACACCTGAGATTCTTCTAAGACACCTATTCTCAAAACTCAGTATTTTGCTGTTTTGGACCCTAAGTTCTTTGTTCTCCCGTAGAATACATCCTGTGTTGTGGATATGATCCTCACATGACCTACCGGGTAGGAAAGCCGCCTGGTTTTCTCTTAATATAAGCATAATTGGTCCTCGAACCCTTCGCAGTATCATGTATGCAAGTGCTTTTCCCGGTACATTAAGTAGCGTGATGCCACGATAATCATCACAGTTTAATGGATCACCTTTTGTATGCAATGCAGTGATCTCCCCGTTCACTTAGTCTATTGGGTATCTCTCGGGGCATTGTTCCCACACATTGATCATTAGTTGGTGTAAAGGGCCAATAAAGCCCGTGATTTCAGAAATTCCGTCATCAACTCCTGGTGCCTTTATCAAGTATGACATGGCCATTTTTATTTCAACCAGTGTCGGAGAACCGTCAGTAATGTTGATTGCCGCGAAATCGCGAGGGTGGAAGGAGGAGGAGGGCGATTAAGTACTCTCTGAAAATGACCACACCATATTTTCTTTACGCGGTCTGTGTCTGATTTGATCGCTCCATCAGAATCTTTTACCGCTCTTGGGATGAACGAGCGTTTACCACAGATTTTACGCGTAATTTGAAAAAGTTTCCATGTGTCATTTTTTCGAGCAGCTAGTTCCGCAGTTGCAATTTTCGAGTCTAGCTGACGACATTTATTCAGTCTTGCAGAACGTTGAACTAAACGATCCTGGTACCTAAAGTCATATCTACTACTGTCCTTTTCGTTAAGATCATCTTCACTATCTCTCAATGCTTAAAGTTTAGCGCGTTCCTTTATTTTCTCCCATGTAAAATCTGAAATCCAAACGCCTCTTCCCCCCCTGTTTCGAGCCGAGAATATTGTTCGTGGAAGAAACTGTCACTCCGCTTCAATAAGGTCAATCAGATGAATGCGTTGACTGACCATGTCCTCGAATCTCTGTCTCGTGTCATCAGCTTTTAGTTTCTCCACGTCAAATGTCTTTCGCCGAGGAGGTCTTGGGAGACGTTAGAGGTGCAGCCAGATCTTAGCAACAACTAACTCGTGGTTATTATAAATGTCGGCCCCTCTATAGGTCCT